>NC_141159.1:59419097-59654097 GCF_053477565.2 Lygodium microphyllum | reverse complement strand
AGCAATGAGAAGGTGTACAAGAGATGTTCTATCTTCCTCGACTACCTAAAGGTGAATTCCCCTCCACAACAAGAATGCGTTACACAAAAAATATTCGAATAAAAAAGGGTGAAAGAGACATAAGGATCTAGATTCATGGTGAGTAATTTCACATGTATTCTTTAGAATATGTCTAACTTTATGTCTTCTCCTAAAGAGAATATGGTTCTTTGGTAAGGAGTCAAGGTGCATCCACAAATTCTAAAATGTTTTGATGATATTGATTTGCCATACTTTAGCTCTACAATGATACTATTTGTGGATGATAGCATAAAGAAGATGCAATGTAACCCAACTAACTCCTTTACATATCTATTTACATTCCAAAAAAATACCATGGATACCATTCTCTTCAAACACATGCTTCCCTATTTGATTGAGGAAAATCCCTTCAATACTATCTTCTTGCTTCCATGTTTGACTGAGCTAGTAGGTTTTCACGGGGGAGTCTAGGAGTTTGTTAGAGAATACCCATTTCACCCTCTAGCAATGGATAGTTGGATTGATATTTAATGTTTGCAATAAATGTGTTCATTTGCTTTGTGCATAGTAGTCCACTAACTTGCAAATGCATTTGTGGATTAAGTATTTTTTTGTAGTTTTTGTAGTAAATTCATGTAGTACAATGTGAAATATATTGGTATATTAAAATATTTTATTGTTGAAGTTTGGAGTTTAAAATAAAATTTTCTTGAAAGAAATAATAGCTACAAGTAATAAAGCAATATGGAGCTATATTTTACAGAGATTGTGAAGCAATTGCTTGCAAGGGTCTATTATAAATGAATGCATAACTTCAATCCATATGTAAGCCTAATCAAAAGAGGAAGAGATAACAATGTGCAAGTATAAGTGGTTGTGTCTGTAGTTTTCTCATGTGTGCATAATTAAAATACTAACACATCAAGATGTAATTATAAAATACGTGCTCACCTTTTCAAATCACTTATAGCACATTGCTCCTTACTCAGTGCTTGGCCAAATCATTAGCCACCATTTGGGCATTGTTCCAAAATTTGGAAGCTTGGTATTTTAAGTGCATATCCTTAGCCATTGATTGTGAATATAGGGAAGGTCTACTATATACTACCTAGGTAGCATGTATTTGAATGCCTATGGCTTATGTAATGCTAATGGGGCAGGTTTCTAACACCTAAATGTTGGTTTGATGCTTGAGAAACATTCTTGGATCAATTAGAGCTTGAATAGCTCAATATTTGAAGGGTTCTTTGTTGTAGGAAAGTTTGGATAGCACGCCTTAATAGTGGAGTCTACTTATTAAATGCCTATATGCTATTTGGATGTGCTACATGGTTATGTTGATGCTTGATATTGATATTTATACTCGGATATGCTTATGTTGAGCTCTACATCTTGGATTTGAGATTGATTGGTTGCATTTGAGTAGTGGCTATTTTCTTCAATGTGGGCTTGAAGACTTATTGAAGGTAAAAGCTTTCGAATGTATACATGATGTATTTTGGGAACTTAGATGCTATGAGCTCTATGCATTGAGCTTCCTTTTCTACTTTGGACACTTGGGATTTTCTTCAATGGGAGTACTTAGCATTCCCTACATAGAGCTTGGTTCATTTGAGTCAATGGGAGAGGGAGGGGATACTCTCTTATGCTTTCTTGGTTTATGGATATATGTCACTGTAGAGGTTCACAATTGTGGTCTGATTTGCCATTGAATTGGACACCTTGTACCACTTATTGTTAGTGACTGCATGTTTAACATATATTATGGAATGCATCAATGTACTTGACACCTTGGATGTTTTGACAGTTTTTGGTACTTGGTGTTTTATGTTGAAAGAATAGTTGCATTGTATATCCCAATTGCTACTCGAATTATCCTAGTAGTGGGAGCTCACACTTTTGCATGCTTGCCTATAGTTACATGTTGATGTATTGCAGTTCTATATGGAAAAGCATGCTGAAATCTTGCTTTGAATAGTTTCTACTCTTAAATACTTGTATTTAACACTCTAGTGCTTCTTGCTTGTGGTGTGTATTGGCTGAATCCTCCTATTGCATGCTTCTTGCCTTGAACTTTTGGGACTGATTTGATGTTATTATAGCAGCACGTACTCTCTTTGTTTGACAAACATAATGACAGGTGCTTCACATGTTTCCAATGATAGTGCTATCTTCAATACAGAGAAGTTGGATGGCAATAACTTCCAATATTGGAAGACTTAGATTTGGCACATATTGGTGCAAAAGAAGAAAGTCAAGCCATTGAGATTAGAGGGCATAAAGCTAGAACTTTATGATGCAAAGGATTGGAAAGAGCTTGATGAGCTACATAAGTCTACCATTATTTTCTCATTGTCATAGCATGTATACTTCAATGTCATCAAGATTGAGGGTAATGCTTATGCATTATGGAAAAAGTTTGTGGTCTCTACGATAAGCAGAGTCTTGAAACATAGACTATATTGGCTTAAGAAACTCATGGACTTTCATATGAAAGAACTACATCTTCTCATTTAAATGAATTTCATTCCATTTTCAGTCAACTTACTTTGCAAGGCTTTAAGTTTGAGGAGATGTTAAGCAACTTTTCTTTCTTGTCACCCTACTTGAGTCTCGGAATACATTTCGCACTGCTATGAGTGTAAAATCTCCTAAAGGGGGCTTTCAACTCAAGGATGTAGAGGGTGCTTTGCTTATAGAAGAAGTAAATAGAAAGAATGTTGATACAGCTCCCATACTTCTCAAGCACTTACATTGAGAGATAGACATGGTGGTAATGAGAATAATAATCATGGTAGAAATTCACAACCCAACAACGAAAGTATTAAGTCTTAAGTCTCATGGGTAATCACACAGTAAGTCCTATAATGCTAAGTCATGTCTTAGTTGTCATTATTGTGGGAAATAGGGTCATATAAAGTCGCAATGCCATAAGATATGCAACGATAGGCACAAAAAAGGAAAATTAAAAGCACAAATTGCAGCATTGTTCGTGATTCCAATATTGATATAGGAGAGATAAATTCATTAGAGCATATCTCAAATGATTATATACTTACTATTTCATCACTTGATTCTACTCAATTGATCAATGCTCTATCTTCTTACTCTCAGTGGTGCTAGCTTCTTGATTTAGGGCCTTCATTTCGTGTTACCCCACGCCATCATTGATTTTACACCTATTATATTGTTACAAGTTTAGTTAGATTAGGAATTATTGGCATAGGTGATGTGAGACTGCAATTTGGTATTGGTGCTCCATTTGTGCTTCATGACGTACACCATGTCCTAGCTTTGACTAAAAGCCTTATCTACTGGACAATATAATGATGAAAAGTACCATGTCTCTTTTGGCGATTCTAGATGGAAGATTATACATGGAAATCTCATTTTTGCTAGAGGAAGATTATACCTAGCAACCTCATTTTTACTAGAGGTTGCCAATGTTGGTAGCCTATACCACTTACTTTTATCTAGATCTATTGATCATGTTTTGACCATGACCAATCTTCCTCATGCATCTCTTTGCTATCACTGTCTTGGGCATATGCTCCTTAAAGGAATGAAAGTTCATTCTTATTTGCAGTATTTGTTGCCTCTTGAATACTCATGTTTTGAATCTTATGGTCATCGTTTATATGAAAGATAGACTCATAACTCACATAAAAAATCTGATTCTACACATATGGGCGAGTCCTTGGCTCTTGTGCGTTTAGATGTTTGTGGTCCCATGCCCTATCAGTCGTCAAGTAGTGCTAAGTATTCTATTACCTTTATTGATGTTTATTTGTATAAGGTTTGGGCCTATCCCATAAAGTAGAAGTTGGATGTCTTGCCTACATTTTAGTGCTTTCTTACTATGGTTGAGAACCATTCTAGGCATTGACTAAAATTCCTATGGTGTGAAATTTGGAATAAATATATCTCCAAGTCATTCATGCATTTTGTGATGAGAGGGGTATTAAGCATCAATTGACCACCGTATACACCCTACCCCAGAATGGGGTTGCAGAGTGCATAAATATGACTATTCAAGAGTCTGTAGTATGCTTAGTCAAGCAAGCTTATCACAATACTTTTGGATTGAGGCAATTTTACTACTATAGTTCTTTTGATTAATAGATCTCCATGCATTGCTCTTGGTGTGATAGAGTTGTAGAGGAGGTATGATTTGATAAACCTCCCTTGTATGCACACTTATGTGTCTTTAGATGTGAGGCTTTGTGTCATATTCCCAAAGATAAACACAATAAGCTGGATTTGAAGTCCATCAAATGCATCTTTCTTGGATATGGTGATGTAATGAGGTGGGCTATCACATTTGGGATTTGCACACTTGAAAGGTTATTCATAGCTATGATGTTATATTCCATGATCAAAAGATGTAGTTGAGATGCATAAGGTGATCTTTTAGGAGGAGCTATGTATAGACCTTCCTATGTACACCAAGCTATGCCAAGAGCTTGACATGGAGCCATAAGTCAGGTTGTATTTGCATTCTCTTGCTGAATTTGTTGATAATTTTCTTTTAAAAATACTTTAGTATATGTTTTTTAATTAGGATCCTTTTTTTTTCAAAGTTATGTTATGCTTTACCTAAATCCTTATATTGATTACACTAATACTATTTTATGTCTGTGCAGGTTACCTTTGATGATACCCAGAGAGCAAGATGAGTCAAGGGATGACCGATGAGGAGCTAGATATCTTCACATATATGTCTTCGAATCAAATAGCCTGCTTTAGAGATATGGCAGACCAGGAGTTGATTTGGATATCATCATGCCGTTCTATGAGGTCTATTTCAGCACACTCCAATGCTTTGATCTCCAGTAGGTGGGATCAATGCTCTAGATTGGCCCCAGATGATGGAGGGAGTGGTTATGGGAGATATGCAAATGTAGATGTTGTAAGCCCACAGTCGGTTCTAGACAGGGTTGCTACTCGTTCTCATACCAGTTCTAGAGAGGGTGGCTCAGGTGGGTGTTGTGGATGCATCAATGCAGTGTCTTCATCTCGTTAGTTTGGTAGACACTTGTTACCTCCAAGATTTGTCACATTTGTAGGGACATCTAGTCCCAGACTCCAAGTTTTGCTCAGTTGTCTACAGTTGGCACCCCTATGGGTGCTACTTCGAGAGATACTACCCCTACAGGTACATCAGATGTATAGGAGTCTCCTAGTTATGCCTAGGTGCTGTGATCATAAATGATGAGGAAAGGAGGGTGATGTCTCGCATGAGAGAGTTGTGCCCAACAAATATTTAGGCACAATGTTTTAGACCATTGGAAGAATATACTAGAGGGGAGCAAGAAATAAGTAGTGGCACCTTTGCATAAGAAGTTTTTGGTACTTGCAACAATAGAGAGGTTTTCCACTAGGTGGATGATGGAGTGTATACGTGCATACATACCACATAGACTATCAAATGTACGCAAGGCAATCACTCAAGAGTGGCACCTCAAATTCCAAGTAGTTGGATACAGAGGATTGACAGAGACTTAGGGAGGAGGCCACAGACTCTCCAAGATGATGGCCACAACAATGGGAGGCAATGAGGGCATGATTGGAGATAGGGGTTGTGCATCATCTAGGGAGTGGTAGCCTGCCATAGGACTTATTTGAAAAACTTTGTAAGCTTTCTTTTGATTCTTTTCACTTTCTTATTTGAAATATCACTTGTCATTTTCCTCGCCATTTTCCGTCAATTTTGGTGATTTTTTGGTCATTTTCTACAGTAAATAGCAACCAGTTTTGAACTGTCTACAGTCTTCCAGCCTGCATTATGGCAAGTTCATCCCACTGATCATGCTATTTTTAACATCACTAAGCTTGATGGTACGAATTACTCTTATTGGAAGAGCCAGATTTGGCAGGTGTTGGTACAGAAATCGCAGATCAAACCTTTGAGGTTGAGCAGGCATCTGCCTGCAACTATGCCTGATGAGGAATGGCTTGAGCTTGATGAGTTATGCAAGTCCACTATTGTCTTATTTCTCACAGAACAGGTTCACTACAATGTATTTGTTGAAGAACATAGTGCATGGAAATTGTGGGATAAAATCAAGAATCTCTATGACAAGAAAAGTCCAGCGAGTCAGATGTATTGGCTGAAACAGCTTATGGATCTGCCATGAAGGAGAATGTGACTATGTTTGCTCACTTGAGCCAGTTCCATGCTATACTCAAAAACTTGACTTCGCAGGACATCACTTTTTCAGAGGATGTCACTCCTCTTTTCTTGCTTGGTACTCTTAATGAGTCATGGGATGTATTCCACACTGCATTATGTGCCTCTACTGCTACCTTGAAATTATTTGATGTTGAGAGTGCTCTTCTGTCAGCAGGAAGAGATTAACCGTAAGAATTTGGATGCCTCTCGTGTGTTGCATGCTATGACAGTTAGAGGTAGGAATGATGGATATGGAAAGCATGGCAATGGTAGTGGCCATGGACGGGATTTTAAGAAATCTCGGTCCAAGTCTCGTGGGAAGTCACGTAGCAAATCCCATGGCAGGAATGCCGATGTTACTTGTCACCATTGTGGGAAAAAGAGCCATATTAGGCCACAATGCCATGAACTGCGCAATGAAAGGCGCAAAGATAAGGGGAAAGAAAAAGTGCAGGATAAGTCTTCTGATCGCATCATAGTGCCTGCAAAGTCCAGTGTTAAAATTGAAGAGATCAATGTTATTCACACTCAGGATATTGATGATGATGATTATATCCGAGCAGCTTCTTCTAGTGCTTCCCAGATGACAGAGATACACTCTATGTATGCATAGTGTTGGCTCTTGGACTCAGGTGCGTCTTTTCATGTGACACCTTGCCGAGAGTGGTTTCATTCATACGGTATTGTTTCGGGTTCTGTGCGCTTGGGTGATGACAGCTCTCTTGATATTGTGGGCATTGGTAATGTTAGGCTGTAGTTTCCTTTTGGTAGCAGTTTTGTTATGCAGGATGTATGTCATATACCTGCTTTGACACGCAGTCTCATGTCAGCTGGACAGCTTGATGATGCAGGATATCATGTATGTTTTGGAGACTCTGCATGGAAGATCACTCATGGTAGACTTGTGATTGCGAGAGGTGCCAAGGCCGGCAACCTCTACCCTTTGATTGTATCAGCTTCTTCCCTCGATCATGTTTTGTCTGTGGGTTCTATCTCACATGTATCTCTTTGGCATGCCCGTTTGGGCCATATGTCTTTGAAGGGAATGAAATTTCTTTCTGGTTTGCAGTACTTACCGCCCCTTGATTATGCATGTTTTGATTCATGTGAGCATTGTCTTTATGGCGGCAGGCAGACTAGGTCTACGCATAAGAAGTCTGGTAGGCCACGCATGAGTGAGCCCTTGGTATTGGTACATTCGGATGTCTGTGGGCCCATGCCTTGTCAGTCTATGGGTAGTGCAAAGTATTTTGTTATGTTTATAGATGATTTTTCACGAAAAGTTTGGGCTTATCCCATTAAGCTGAAATCCGATGTCTTGGATGTGTTTCATAGATGGCTTGCATTGGTTGAGAACTAGTCTAGGTATAGGCTAAAATGCCTACGGACAGATAATGGGGGTGAGTATGTCTCACATGCTTTTGAGCAGTTATGTTATGAGAGGGGTATTAAGCATCAGTTGACCGCCCCCTACACCCCCCTAGAATGGTTTGGTTGAGCGGATGAATAGAACCATCCAAGAGCGTGTCCGTAGTATACTTAGCAACGTAGGTCTACCACAGAGCTTTTGGGTTGAGGCTGTTAGGACAACTGTGTATGTCATAAATAGATCACCCTCTAGTGGTTTGGATTTCTAGGTTGCAGAGGAGGTATGGACTGGAAAACCTCCCTCTTATGCGTATCTCTGTGTCTTTGGATGTGAGGCATTTTGCCATGTGCCCAGGGACAAGAGAAGTAAGCTGGATCCTAAGAGTGTCAAATGCATTTTCCTTGGTTATGGGGATGCAAGTGAGATGGGTTACCATCTTTGGGATCCACAGGTGCGGAAAGTCATCTGCATGATGTAGTCTTCCATGAAGACAAGATGCATAGGCAGCCAGAGGGAGTTGTTGAGATCCGCAGGGTCATATTTCAGGAGGAGCCGAGAGCTCCTACACAGCCAGTTGGACAGCCTACAGCTATAGCAGATGCTCATCGTCAGGGCATTGGATAAGTAGCTAGGCAGGCAACAGAGCCTGCTGTGAGATAGTCTACTAGAGAGAGACATCCACCTGATAGATTTTAGCCCTCGATGCATTATGTCTTGGTTACAGATGCAGGAGAGCCTTTCACTTATGATGAGGCTATGCGCAGGGGTGACAGTCACTCCTGGGAGAGGGCTATGCAGTGTGAGATAGACTCCCTGCATAAGAATGACACTTGGGATTTGGTTTCCTTGCCTATGGGCAAGACGGCTTTGCCATGCAAGTGGGTGTACAAGCTGAAAAGTACCCTTGTACGCCCCAAGCTGGCATACAAGGCTAGATTGGTAGCAAAGGGTTTTAGGAGCATGGTGTGGACTTTGATGAGGTCTTTTCTCCAGTGGTTAAGATGACCACCTTGCGCTTAGTCTTGGCTTTGGTTGCTCAGCTTGACTTGGATTTATACCAGATGGATGTCAAGATGGCTTTCTTACATGGAGACATGCATGATGAAATTTATATGGAGCAGCCTAAGCAGAACCTGGCAGGGAGCACCTAGTGTGCAAATTGAAGAAAAGTCTTTATGGCTTGAAATAGGCACCTAGGGAGTGGTATCATAAGTTTGATGCCTTTATGCAGTCACAGGGCTACAGCAGGAGTGCTATGGATCCGTGTCTTTACACGAAGAAAGCCCATGATGGTTCTTTATTGATTTTGGTCCTCTATGTGGATGATATGCTAATAGTAGGGAAAGCTCATGATGAGCTAGATGCTCTTAAGGCTCAACTCAAGAATAGCTTTGAGATGAAAGATCTGGGATAGGCCGCTCACATACTTGGTATGTGCATTAGACGTGACAGGCATCAGGGACTCCTCTACTAGTCATAGAGAGAGTACATTCATAAAGTCCTTGAGCGCTTCCGCATGCAGGACGTAAAGCCTATTGGCTGTCCATTGCCTTCTTATGTGAAGGATTGTCCATAGATAGATGAGCAGATGGCTAAGATGGCCAAGATTCCCTATGCATCCGTAGTGGGCAGTCTTATGTATGCCATGATAGCCACTCGTCCAGATATTGCCTTTGCAGTTGGTGTTGTGGCACGCTATATGGCTACACTTGGCAAGAAGCATTGGGATGCCGTGAAGGGAATCATGAGGTACCTGAAGGGCACTGCAGATATGTGCACCTGCTATGGCAGCCAGTGGGGTACACTGAAACTCCTTGTGGGAAGAACCTTGGGGATCCCAAAGGTCCTAAGTGGGGAAGTTCCTAAAATATTGAACCGATATTGATAGAAATACTAAGTAAAACCCTTATAGAATTTCTGAGTTCCTAATGTATCATGAAATGCGACAACAAACTTTCAAAACTAAGTAAAATCAATTTCTAAGTTTTGTGTTTCATCATTCAGTTTTTATTTAACATTGAAGACTCATGAAATGCGACAACAAATTTTCAAAACAATTTGCAAATGGAAAAATTGTGTTTCATACATTAGTGAATCGTTTCACAAGAAAGGTTACAAATTTGATCATCTTTAATGCCTCGAAATTCAGGATTGCAGAGAAAAAATGACAAGAAAAAGTTTGTTACATGAGATTTGCAGTCCTTGCTGCTGTGAATAAATGGTTTTTTGTTAGAATATGCCTAGTTTGACTTGCGGATGCTTACAAGATAAATGGCTCATTGAAGACAAGACAAAATACGTGAAAGAAATATTAACATAAACCTAATGCTGAGTTGTCATGCATATATACCAATGGTCACCGCACGTTTGTTCAAGATGTACAGTGTACTAATTCGGAAGTGTTGCACTTAAAATGAAAAAGAAAAATCTAAGAATTATCTTTTACCTTTAAAAAGTGGAGCCATAAAAGCGCAATCATGCCAAAAAAGTAAGTGACACGTGGCACAACTTCCTATGCAAAAACGGTATGCCCCTCGCACGTGTGAAATTAACTACGCATTATAGCAGCCACGCGTGCATACCAACATCCTTTTAAACCCAAATTTTGAACTGCAAAATAGTTTTTTCAAAGACAAAGCTCTTTCTATGCTTGATCATACCAACACAATGCTAACTTGGTCACATTGCAAAATTATTATTCAGCACAAGGTGACTAAAGAAGGTTTCATGGTCGGAGCATACGCGCCGAACCCTCGAAAATGTAAGTTCTTTGACAAATATGAGTTAGCTTTGAATCACTTGATAATTCTTGTCAAATGATCCCAAAAAAAGCCCGATGTTCATGGTCTTTCGATAGATAAGAGTTCTTTTGCGTTTCATACGTCGCTTAGAATGCAAGTTCCTTCAAATGGATTTTTTTTTCCACGAATGGTCATGGCTCAACGAGTTTTTTCAAATGGATTTTTTTTCCACCAATGCAAGTTTCTTCAAATGATCCCAAAAAAGCCCGACGTATGAAACATGATTAGCCATGGCTCTTTCCATTGACAAGAGTTCTTTCGTGTTTCATACGTCGCTTGGAATGCAAGTTTCTTGAAATAGAATCATGGCTCAACATAGCTTGATGACACAGAAAGATATATATTTTTTCACTAATGTTGAAAAGAATTACTTGGATAAGATTTAAATATTATTTTTGTGAATGAGGGTTGAACTCATTGAGAATAAGATGTGACATTTTGCAAGATGAGAAATGTTCTATTGTGAGACTTGTAAAACTTCATGACATTAATTATCTTTAATCAAATATGTATCCAAAAAAGAAATGACATGTGAAATGTGAGGGTGTGTTTGTTTCTCTTGTTTAGAAGGCCTCATTGCATTTCATACATCTTGTGCTTGGATTGTTTTATTGAAATTAGAGGCAGACTAAGTGATTAGTGTTTGTTTGCTACTAAGTGATTTTAGATAACATTATGTTAGAGATGTGGAGATATGTCCTAATTTAGTTGTATTATTTGTTTTCTTTGATGTTTCAAATGGCTAGAACTAAGGCCACTGCAAGGAAGCAGAAAGTTGATCCTAGAGGTCTTGCTTCAAAGATCCATCAGTCCTCCAAACCTTTCAAACTTACAAGGAAATCAAAGCCAAGGAGAAGGTTCTCACAGTATGTTAGATGCCTCAAGGAGATTAGAAGTTCAATGAAGGCTCTGAATAATGCAATTCCAAAACTATCTTTTCAGAGGCTTGTCAAGCAAGTTTGTGACAAGCATAGCGTTGATAGTTTTAGATGGACTAGGGCAGCTCCCAACTATATTTAGGAGGCTACAAAAGATTTTTTGATTGAGGTTTTTCAAGATTCTTATATTTATGCTGCTCATGCACATAGGCTTACACTTATGGATAAAGATATGATAATTCTCAGGAGATCGATATATAGGTTTTCAAATGTCCTTGAGCTAGTCTCCCTTTTTTATATGAAGGCTTTCAATATTTTAAATGCACCTCCATGTAAAAAGAAGAAGAATGAATCAAGTCTTAAGGTTAAAGATGTTACCCATGAAAAGGACACAAGACAACATGAGAAAGAGGAAAAGGCCACAGAAGAGCAGGCAGATAAATGGGGGGAGTATAAAAGAAAGAAGGAAGAAGAAAAGGAAGTAGAACAACTCTCATCTTTTGAAGAGGAGTTATCTATCCTTCTTGAAAGGGTGACCCTAAGGGCTTCAATGTTTGTTGCTTTTAACCTGGTGATATTAACAAAAGATCTGATATGGTATTTTTGAACTCTGACTGTATTCAAACTCTCAAGAATAAAGTGAGAGAATTGAATGACTCTATTCTTCCTGCTGGGATGAGGTATAGTATACCAAAATTTGTTTTTACTCACTATATTTTTCTAGAAATAGACTTTCATGTTGATGCTTACTATCTCCATTCCTTTGCTAGGTGTGTAATGCATGAGCTCTCCTTTGATATACAACAAAAGATTGAGGTTCTTGATCCATCTATCTCATACTATATGAGGAGTGAGCTTGATATGAGTGCATTTGACCATTGGTTCAATTCAATTGACTTTGAAAACTATCTTAAACAAGTTTCATAGTTTTACTTTATATTGTTGATTGCACTGCTCTCATCAGGATGATAATTACTCTTGTGGTTGGAGAGTAATTGTAAATGCCAAAAGATTGGTTTAGTTTATTTATCTCAATGATGATAAACTTATTTATCTTAATTTTAACATACTAAGAAAATTTATTCTAAAAACTATCTTAAACAAGTTTCATAGTTTTACTTTATATTGTTGATTGCACTGTTCTCATCAGGATGATAATTACTCTTATGGCTGGAGAGTAATTGTAAATGCCAAAAGATTGGTTCAGTTTATTTATCTCAATGATGATAAACTTATTTATCTCAATTTTAACATACTAAGAAAATTTATTCTAAAAAATATCTTAAACAAGTTTCATAGTTTTACTTTATATTGTTGATTGCACTGTTCTCATCAGGATGATAATTACTCTTGTGGCTGGAGAGTAATTGTAAATGCCAAAAGATTGGTTCAGTTTATTTATCTCAATGATGATAAACTTATAAAGGTAATGTGAAACATACTAAACTTTAAGATAGAGGTTTATTGGAAAATAGTCCATTGATGATAATAATATAGTCTATTGTAAAAAATAACAATGAACTAAAAATATTTTCTTACAAATGTATGACAATTTACAAGGGATTGCTATACAAGTGAGCATATTTGGTATATAAAAGCAAAGCTCATGAAGTACATAATGGTCAATTGTATACAACTGACAAGAATGGACAATAGTGGGAGCTTGGACATTGAAGGAGAGGAGGTACATGTAACTACAACAAGTGAAGCTATGCCTTCAACACCCAAGGCAACCAATGTATCAAAGATAGGCAAAAGAACTCCTAGAAAGGATGTCACTTCTCCTAAGAAAAGTTCTCAAAAAAAAGTAACTTTGCCTCATTGATTGTAAGCCCTTGTGTATAAGTCATGGAGATGGCTGATAAAAATTTGCCACAAAATTTGTACATGTATTTTATATTGATAGTAAATAGATATTTTCCTCAATATCCTTGCATTGTAAATTCTTCTCTCTCCTCATTGATATCTGTAAAAAAAAAGTTATAAACGTTTATTAATCAAGAAGTGAAATTAGATATACACGTAAGTGGATATAATATGATATAAAAACTTACTCGATTGTTATTAAGTTGGAACACAAATGAGTATGGTAGTTCAATATCTTCATTCTATAAATCCATCCTCACTTGATATAGCGTATATGATGATCTAACCTTTAGGATTGTAATAATGTCCTCATTGTACCAAACATCAAGATCCACTATAGGATCCTTGCTAAAATTATCAAGATTTTGGTCTAAAGTAACTAGACTACCACCAACATAGTTCCATCTGCTATAATAAAAGCTAAGGATGAAAATTTGAGTAGCAATTGTATATTTACAAGCTATAGAGTCTTGATCTATCTTACATATAATTTTTCCTTCTATCCTAGTGTCCCATCCCTCATCAACAAATTGTATAACATGATCATATGCTAGTCTCTTCATTAAAAGTAGCCTTTGATATTCTTATCTCAACATTAAAAAAGAAGTCAAAAAATATATTAATAGGCATGAACAAAGTAACTTTGCTTAGCCTACTTGAGATACTAAGTTTTGATGGTCTCTGTATCGTAAAAAATATTTTACATCTATAGACCTCACTAGTAGCTAGACTTGGTAAAGGCCGCTCAAAGCTTGAAAAATCAGGCAAAGGAAGGGGGGATATTGATCCCCATTGGCTATACTGCATGGGGATAGTATAAGAATAGTCATAGAAGAATATTCCATTCTCTACAAGCTCTGTCTTCTTTCTAACTTTGTACATCTCTTCTCCAATCAAGCCATGCATCACATCAATCATATAAAAAATAGACTCTCGACTGGTTGCCATTCCTCAAGATTAGAGGGGTAGACATCTATAAGATAGATGAACAAATGTTATAATGGAAAACCTTAAACGAAGTTCAAAAAAAGAAAGACTTTAAGAATTAAATCCTTACAATTTGGTTTATGTATTGGAAGATTTGAACTTCCAAGTTCCAAATATAGCTCTCTATGCATAAACACATGTTGCATCAGAACCTCTTTTATGCTATTCTTATTTACTCCAAGCTTGAAATCTTGGATTTTGCCCTTCCAAGTAGAGATGAATGAGCTCTCATATCTTCGCCTTTTCCCACATTTTGCATGTTGCATGGTGATCTAACTGCCCTTGCTAATGGTTGTAAAAATCCAACTTCCATCTTTTTGGAATGAGTTAAACATTGATATGATGTGATTTGGGAGCTTGGACACCTTGTTGAAGGTCTAATTTCTATATCCATGGCACAAAGAGAGAGAGAGAGAGAGAGAGAGAGAGAGAGAGAGAGAGAGAGAGAGAGAGAGAACTAAGCTACCACAAAGGAGGGAAAAACATGAGAGGGATAAAAGAAAGGAAGGAAAAAAATAAGTGCCAAGCTCTTTATCAATTTGAATTTAGATTAAACATGTCATTATCATTAATCCAAACATATCATTAAATAAAAGTGGCCGGGACTGTATATCATTGATGCAAAGAATGTCATAATCATGAATATAAGAGGCTAAAAATAGATCTTGATAATACAAAGTCGTAATATTATTATATATATATATATATTTGCAAAATGATTTTTTGTATTTTTTTAAATAGAACTTTTGTTACGAAGGCTCTACTTCTATTGGTCTAGAGCACTCTCTCTCTATCTCTTAAAATGAATTTTGAGACCTCAAAACTCCCTTAATGTACTAACAATCTTATTTTTAACAATGCTTTTCTATTTTCTTTGCACAACACTCCATCACAAACCATAATCCTATAGGTTTGGAAACTTGATATTCATAGAGACATGGTCTCAGTGCACTTATTGATAGATTGTATGTGCCTGATGGCCTACTAAGTCAATCCTCTTTATTGTTTGTAGTCTTTTTTTTTTGTGATACATTATGTATGATGGACTAATGTCTAGTTATTTATTTACAGAGTTTTTTCGACGCTCCTTTGCATCGGGATAAGCTTTCAGATGGCAGAGCTGTAGCATGCGCTTGGATTCATGGAGCGTACATTATTTTTTTTGGTCATGTGATCCATGCAAGCCTCTTCCATGTAGCATTCCTTAGATATATTTATCATGCTTTGTATAAAATCACATTTTATGATATACATACAAGAGAGTCTCCCATTAACATAGGCATTTTACCAAACCAACATACTGATGGAGATGAATTTTCTGCCTCTAAAACAACGGCTGCAAATTAGAGCTAGACCAAGGATGTGATGATGGTTATGCTAGATTTATGAAGATGTGATGGTATTCGAACAACAATTGCCACAACAACAGTGCCAGTGATCACCGTGGCTACACCGACATCTTGTCCAAGGCTAGCGATTCCGATGGCCCCCATGCTTTGGAGGACGGCGCATAGGTTGCTTGCGAGCACCGCTCTGTTGTAGCTTGTCATTAGGCTTGCGGCCCACAGCTCACTGTGATTCCTCTTGTGTTGAATCCTAGTGCATCGACAATCATTAGTACCACCACACGCGCTACAACCTCCCCCACTGCAGCACCCACCATGGTTGCTACTATTGCCACCCCCCACCATGATGCCTTTGCCCCTACCATTGAACTCACGACTGCTAGTGTTGCCATCCCCATGATGCCACACAGTCTGTGACAAGAGAGAGAGAGAGAGAGAGAGAGAGAGAGAGAGAGAGAGAGAGAGAGAGAGAGAGAGAGAGAGAGAGAGAGAGAGAGAGAGAGAGAGAGAGATAGAGAGAGAGATTGTGTCTGCTCTTGTGAGTGCGTGAAGTGGGGGAGAGAACGTTCACCTATGCATTTGGGAAACAGTAGCTCTGATTACCTATATAACAAGGGCACCTCCCGAGAGTCATCTGGGAGTGAGCATTATGCTTGGAAGTCAGGCCGCCCCAGCATTCCGCTTGGACTACTCTTGGTCATGAGGCCCCACCAAATAGGCTCAATTTGAAGGCTTTTATTCCATAGTGGATTCTGTGAGGTTTTGTGGTGGATTTCGTAAAACTATATTTATTTACCAAGGCTCGTACACAAGGTGGATTCCTTGTGCGAGAAGTTGACGGGGACACTTGTCCTTTTCGGGGTGTCAGATTAATTTAATGTGGAGGTGGATGATTCCACAACGGGTGATTCCGTAAAATACATATTTAAATTAATGGATGTTTATGATTTTAGAGCACACTTGTATTAGATTAAGTTTAGGACAGAGTTTCAATCTATTTTATTATTTTATAGCTGAAGACTGCTAGGTATTCAATTTTGTTGGCTTAATTTGATTATTTTCTAACAATTGTGAATGCTTCAGTTTGATGTGCAGAGCAGACAACGGTGGCGTTGAGAAGCACCGGGCGATGGTATGTATTCATATTATTTAGAAGAATTATTATTTTTGATGGGCGCACGTCTTATTATTAAAGGCATGGCACTAATATTTATTTAAGCGTGCTTATTTATTGAAGCATTTGACAAAAAATTATTATTTTGTATGCGTATAGGTGATCGATTTAAATATTTCATTATTGGACATTGTATTTGGGCATAGCTTGACTTTTGGGATGCCCAACCGCTTTATTCTTTATTTGGGCAAAAGCAAACACAAAAGCCAAAGCATGATAATTGTGAATTGGGCTATTTTTGAGCTTGAAGATTAATAAATTTATAAATATATGCCTTGTGGAGCACTCACACAAGGCATGGGAGGAAATTGTACCCAATTTGTCTTTTTGCTTCATGTCGTGAAAAACCCTCTTCTTACTTTATGAGTTTTAGTAGAGTTCTTTGTTCTTGCGGACCTTTCGCCGTTCACTATGCGTGCATACAACATCCGATTTGCACATCAGTGGTATTAGAGTGAAGCTGAGATCAAGGGCTTCCAATTGCTTACCATCTTGTGTGAAGGCGAAGCTCCTGGAATGAACGGTCTCTACAGGCAGAACCGTCAATACCAGCGTGTTCTTGGCGGTGAAGAACCCCCTACTGTGCTGTCAAATTGCATAGGACCACTTTCTGGAGGCGGAGGACCACTCGAGAAGCTCCTTCACTGAAGACGTTTTTTTTCCCTTCTCAGATAGACAGAGTGCCAACTTTTTATCAATTACTAAAGATTATTATTTAAGCTTTAAAAAAACTTAAGCTCTCAATTTCCATCATCCACGCGGCGGCAGGTCGTACTCACTGGCAACGATCGTGGCCAGTACATGCCGCCGTCTTGATCAATTGGCGAATGAATATTAAGCTCTTCTAAAGCTTAAGGTTACTAACCTTATTAAAGTTTAATCTTAAATCTCCTGCGTAGTGGAAGTTCACACAGAACCAACCTCGAACCCCCTTTGCAACTTCAGCAAGCCTCTGTCTACACCTGTGCTGTGACAGAGTCAATTTCTAGCAAGCAAATTGTCATACACAAACTATACAAAAGACGTATTCACTTGGAAGAAGACTGCCATCAATTGCCGTACCTGAAAAGAAGAAAGATTGTAAAAAAAATCCGTACTTATTTATAAAAAAAAACAAGCCTTGTAAACCCAAACTTGAGCTACGCTCATTCCTCTAACAAGATTTCAAGTGTGTGAGGTTTGTAGAATGTCCAATCAAAACATGGAAGATTTTATGGTCGAAGGTGATTTACCGAAACCAACTATGGAGCAAAAATTAGACCTGATTATGATGCAACTTCAAGAGGAACAAAGAGCACAACAAACTTTGCAAGCACAACTGGCAACACTTCAACGATCCACTACTGATCAAGATGGAGTGCGAATCCGAAGATGTTATACGACATACGATCGATGCAACACTCCGAGCATAATCTCTCAGGAAAGAAGCCAAGATAAGTCAAAGAAATGTCAAATTCCATACGTTTAATGGCCAATGTGACGGAAAAACTATTCTTGTTTTTATCAGTCAGTTTGATGATTATTTTCATGGAGAGTAGTATGCTAAGAAAGATAAACTCAAATGTGTCACTAACCATTTAGTAGACAGAGCATCGTTATGGTGGACTGTTGTTCGCAAGAGTATTGATTGCCCTACTACTTGGGATGCATTTTAAAAGAAATTTTGGTAGAATTTTCTTCCATCTCAATTTCATGACAAAGCAATCAAACAGTGGGATCTTCTGCAACAAAGAGATCGTGAATCCATTCCGTAATACACTGAGCGTTTTTGGAGTGCCTTACTGCAACTTCGAATGCTTGAAGATGTTCTTGAGAGGTGATCCACAAGCACAAGTATATGTCCGGTTTGCTTGGCCAGTTCTATACGGAAGTGAACATGATCAAGCCAAAGACTTTGGAGGATGCAATTTCTTTGGCCCATGATGTTGAAGACAAAATTCATGGACGAGAAAAGTGACCGCAACAATTTCTAACTAACGATAACTTTGGTACAAAGTAATTCAATTCTAACTTTCGAAGATTCAATCAAAATCGCTTTGTCACTTCTTCTTTCCATAAACCATGGACTCGACCTCCTCCTTTACTATCAAACACAAATTCAAATCCTAAGCCTTCTCTCCACCCAAATCCCAACATACCCAAATTTCGAGCCATTACCAATAATGTTTCCAAAGCAAAGTCTATAGTTTGCTACAAGTGCTATCAACCTGGACACTTAGTGGTGAACTCTCAATCCAAGAAGCCAACTGTTCAAATAAACTACTTGGGAGTGACTAAAGATGAAGACCATGAAGATATGCCAAATTTCACGGAAGATGATGATGATATCAGTACTGCTTCAAATACTTTACAAGGTATGCCAAATCCTCATTCATTATTAACAATGAAATGTCTTGTGCATGGTCATGAAAAGATTGTTTTGCATGATGATGGGAGTACACATGATTTTATTTGTGCAAAATTGGTAAAAGAATTGAATTTACATATTGTTCCAACTCATTATCTCATAAAAGCTGCATTCTTAGGCACTAGATACAATGGTACATAAGAAGTTCATGATTTAGAAATTAAAATTGGTGATTATGTTGAGCGCATAATCGCCAATTTTAGGCACTAGATACAATGGTACATAAGAAGTTCATGATTTAGAAATTAAAATTGGCGATTATGTTGAGCACATAAATTTCTTGGTTGTGCCTTTGCAAGCTAGTGACCTTACCTCCATGCCGTTCGAGTTACCTCCTCTCCCGCGCACTCCGGTAGCTCGACGATCCAAGTGCAAGCTTCAAGCAAGCTCCATCCTCAAGCTCCACGCTCCAAGCTCCATTGTCGCGAGCAAGAGAAGAGAAGAGAAGAGAAGAAAAGAAGAGAGGAGAAGATGGAGAGCTTCTCCTCCCCGGTCCCTCACCCTCACACAGTCACTCCCTCACACTCTCACACTCCCTCTCTCAAGCACAAGCTCAAGAAAGCAAGAACAAGAAGAAGAAGAAGAAGAAGAAGAGAGCTACTTTTGGCCACACACAAGAATGAGCTTCTCATTCACTTTTCAACTTTATATACAAAACCCTAAATCCCTTTTGGGCGGTCATCCCCTTTTCCCTTTTTTACATGGCCGGCCCTTTTTTCCATTGTCCTTCTATCTTCCTAACTTCCTTTCCACCGCCCATCTACATTTACAAATTGCACGGGTGAGAGCGTGGCGCTCCTTGAATCAAACCATGATGCGATTGCACTCTTTTACAAAAGTTTTGACTTGCACTTTTCCTTGTGCGCCTTTCTTCCTTATTTAGGACTCTTCTCCTTGTGCGTCTTTGTCTTCCGTTTCTCTTTTCCTTGGCCTTTGTCTTTGTCTTATGCTTTAGCTTTTCCAGATTTTCCACCTTTGTTCGTTTGAGGGTTAACATTACCCCCCTCCTAGACGAGTGCTAGTCCCATGGCACTCACCGTCATAGGTAGCAGGTTGTAGCATGCATCGAAGACGTGGGTGACAAGGACGCCTATGGTTTTTGTGGAGGAGTGTTGGTGGTGGTGTGAAAGAAGGTCCTAGGGGCCTGTTGGTGGCCAAGGTGGCTGGTGGAAGGGTTGTTGGAGTTGGTGGTAGGGTTGTTCTGTGTTGGGGATTGCATTGATGGCCAGCACAAGTGTAGGTTTGTTGGGGATTCTGCACATGACGATTCTTTGCGGGCTTGTTGGATGGTGAGGGATAAGCATTCAGAGTTGGGTGTCGCTAAAGAGCGATTGAAATTTCGTTGGAGGCTTCAATACCTGCAAGTTGAAAACCTCTCGTGTGGTCTCTCCCTAAGGGGTAGTGCTAGTCTTCTTATCGTGCACAAGACATATTTGATTAGTTTGGGAGACAGGTCGAACTCTAAGCAAGTTGAGAGTATTGTCCTGTACTTGAGGACCCAAACTGTGTATATACTTCGGTGCAGATATTATGTAAGTGCTCGTGCATACTTAGATATTACGTAGTTAGAAGACCGTGGGCTAGTTTCTCGTAACCATATGTGGATGAAGCAAAGTTGTCCATGTTGAGAAGAAGTACTCGTGAAGGTATATGAGACATCCTTTGCATTCTGACTGCACGACTAGCATAATTGAATATAGGGACACCGCACTTTCGGTTGGAAGCTATTGGACTTGCTTGATGAGGACGGTGTACATTTCATGGCCAATTGTGCGGTGCTTACCACAATTGATTGCAATGGTATTAAGGCAGAGTGCAAGAGGGAATTGTGCAAGTGGGTCAGGGTGACAGGTCTAACCAGAGGCAAGATAAGCTCCCTAGGTGTGTCCTGCCCTTGATGTGCCCTGAACAATTGTGGGTGATGCTAAAGGGCTAGGGGACTAGGGACGGAGCCAGTCGACCAAGGTCACTGGACGTACCTAATTTGAGGACCCCTAGGTGCTGTGCTGTGATCGTGGGTGCTTCTTATCTTTTCGTTCGTTTCTTTTTTTCTCACTCTTTTTCTTGTGCTTTTTTCTTTCTTTCTTTCTTTTATTCTCTTCTCTTTTCTCCTTTTTTTTTGTGGTGGACTTGCTTGAGTACAACCATTACAATATGTTGAGGTTATAAGCCTTTCAATGGGTTGGAAAATGTCAAGATTCGAAGGCTCAAGAAATGGATATTACAGTGATGATTGTGCCCTAGCCTCGTTGTTAGAGAAGCAGTTGTTAAGATGGGGAGATACACTTGAGATATTGCAAACCTCCTTGCAACACACGCGATGTTGGTACAATTGAGGTAACGACTGCCGTGAGCCAACTATAGAGCTTGACCCAGGAAGGGAGCGTAGCCCATGAATATGCTTTGGGCCATGCGATGTAGGCGGTCGGCAAGGGTGATTTTTGCTTTCGGCAGCGTGGCTTTGCCGCGGCTCTTTGTGGGGTCGATGGTCTTGCGGTGATTGGGCATTGAACACTTTCGCACGAAGACCTGTATCATCCTGCGTCCACTCGTCACTTCATGAGAGTATATGCTCGCTTGTGTTAAGTACATCGAATAAATACAATCATGTTAAGACATAATTTTTCCGAATTCTATGATGTCTATTGGGATGCCTATTTCATTGCTTGTTAAGGTCGCATACCATAACGAGAAGTAACGGGAATGTGTACAAGTAGGGATCTTACCCCTTTACTCATCAAAAAATAAAATGTTCTGGCATGCTGACTTGTCGAGCTACTTGTACATCATAGGGGTTTAGTCGATAGGTACAAGGCGGGGTGAGTTCGGTTGGCTAGGCGACCAGGGCGGTGCTAGTGTGGGGTTCCTGTGAGGCTGGGCAGGAAACATGTCGACCGGGACATGAATGGTGTAGTCCCGGGTCGCTACCATTTCCAGAATGTCTTTAAACAATTCATTAAAATCTGCCCTATCCTTGGCCGCCTTGTCACTTCGTGAGCATCTGGTGCTCGAGCGTGCGTTGGGGGTCTGTGCAACTAGCGTTGCCACATTTTGTGTGCCTCCCTAAGCGTCCACTCCCCTGGCCCTCAGATTCTTCGGCCTTCGTCTGGGGCGGTATCGCTTCGGGCCGCGTTTCTTGGCGTACCTTTTAAGAGTGGGCACGTAGCGCACCGGTAGAGGGGCATGTGCTGCATGTTCCCCTCGGCTGCGGAGAGCATCCTTGCAAGCTAGCTGCCCTTGGTTCTCCATGTTTTCCTCGTGAGGGCCCTGTAAGATGCCAATAAAGGATTAGGATTTGTTACATGATAAGACCATTCATATGTAAGGGATTATAGTGCAGGTTATCAAGCGCATAGAACGAGAAGCGGAGGGGTGGGGCATGCAGTGCTTGTTGTAGAGGGATGGCCCCCGTGATTTATATTTAGCCTCCTGCCATTAGCAGATCTTGGTTCATGCTGAGTTATGTCGGCTGGTGGTCATGAATTTAGGCAGGGCTCAACCTTGGAAGGATAGATCGGAAAGGGAAGAAGGTGTATAGAAAAGGACTACACCTTGTCTACACCATCAGAGTTGTTGGTCAAGGCTTCCTATGGTGGTAATGTGGGTTGCATGCCCTTCACTTGGAGGTGGGGATGGTCACACGGCTTTTAAATGCGTGATGAGAGAAGGACTTGAGGAGCTTAGCCTGTCAGACCCAACTCTTCTCCCTGTGCTGGACTATCATTGCTTGTGTGTGTTGATATTGTTTATACACGGTGACATAAAAATCAGTGTTTATTTATATACATATTTATGAATCAATGTCATGTCACAAGGATAAGAACCAATTGTAGAACTCGGGGTTGTACTGAAGCGTGGCACATGCATCCAGCACTCGTGGCAGCTTACTTAGTACTGATAGATATTTTTCCACATCAAGCAGCATGGACCCTTGTCCGAGTCTACTGGCAACATGTAGCTCCTCCTCAGTGAGAACCTTATCCAACTGAGAGTTTTCTTGGCTAGGTTCAGCCAAGTCTGTACCCCTAATGGCAGTCAGCACTCGAAGGGAAGTTGGTGCCACATAGGTTGGGTCCCTTTGGGATCGCCATTTGGCCAATCACTCCTCAGAGACTATCATGATCTGAGCCCCTAGTTTGGCCATTACAACGCGGCGTTCGCACCAACGTTGCTCAAATTGACTCTGGCCTGTTGACAGTCGCTTTAGTTGCTCTATGTCTACGAGATTCGATCGGTAGAGCACTTCATTGAATGTGATGGTTAAGCGCAGTTCGTCAGCCTCCTCGTTCGAGATGAGTTGCAAGCGTTCATGTAGGAGCCTGCTATAGTGCCCATCAAGGTGTTCCTACTCTTCCCAAGATAAAGGGAAGGGCAAGTAATCTCCAAGCTGCTCCTTGGGGATTGTGCCCATGTCTGCAAGTAAGTAAACACGTGCGAACACCTTGAGCTTAGCATCCAACTCAGTTAAGCATTCTGCGACACTTCTATGTTCAACGAGGGCTTGCTCGGTTGCTATTTCATGCAAGGTTCTAGGAGGTTGCCTAGGCTTTAGCATAGCTGGGGGTTCAGGCCTATATGAGCAAGATTGGTCAACACTAGGATTGCTCATGCTCTTGGGGTTTTCTTGTTTCTCTTGAGGCTTCGTTATTGCGTCATGGTTCTCCTTGGGTATGACTGGTGTGAATTCGTCACCCTGTCGTGACAGTGTTGTATCCACTCTTGATTGGTCGATGCGAGTTCTATTGTCGGTGGATTGAGTGTTGAAAGCAACTATTGATGGAAACGGTTGCTTTGAATTTTCAGAGCACACGGATGTGACTGAGGTTTCACCGCTATTAGGAGAGACATCAATGGGTTCATTGGTGGATGGACTTGATGCTTTATTCCCCAGCTCTCGAGCACTCTTCGTCCCAATGTCCTTGGGGTCGACAACCACCTGCAACTGTTGTTGTTTTCGCTGTTTCCTCCTCTTTTTCTTGGTCAGCGCAGGTGCATCTAATGCCTCAGGACCCTGGCTATATCGATCATTGATGTGCTTGGTCGGGCCTCAATATTTCCCTTCTCTAGAGGATCCTCTTGGGACCTAGTCGTGGCCTGCGGAGTAGCCTTGCCAGGTTGAATGGGTACAACTGTCTCCCTTTTGGGGGAGTCTAGCTCTTCCGCCCATTCCCCTGTGCTTAAATCCTCCAGCCCAGGTTTTAGGCGCTTTGGAAGTGTTGGAGTTGTTAAGGAGGTAGGTCGCGACACCTCCTTCACAGGTAAACTACTAAGGACACGTTCCGCAAGGGGCTTTATCACGGCCAAGGGTTGTGACTGCTGTGATCCTTGATTTGCAGAAGTAGCAGCTAGTTTAGTGGACTTGCTACTATTGGTGGATTGTGGTGTCAAGTCCTTAGGGCAATTGGAAGTGGTCATTGCTCTTAGAGCATTCACTTGTGTAGGTCGCGAGTATTAGTTGAGCTAGCCACCTTAGGTTGCATAGGCATATCCTTGGGCCGAGAGCTACAAATGGTGTCATGTCCCACCTCTTGGACATTTGGAAGCTTAGATGGAGATGGAGATTCTGATTGAGCAGCCACCCTTGATGATTGCTGTTGTGCTTCCTGTGTCCGTTTGGCAAAAGAGGGTGTAGGATATCTAGGACTCTTAAGTGGACTTGGCACTAGCTGAATGATTTGCTCAAGGCTATTAGACGATTGTGCCATTTGTTTTGTTGAGCAATTAGCCATCTCACAAGTAGCGTGGTGCCTCTGGTGCTCCTTATCCTCTTGGGGAATCAAAGGCTCCTTGGGCACTAGTGGCTTTAGCGTATCCTCAACGATTACATCTGATGTCTGCTTGTCAAGCACACTAGGCTGAGGATCTACTCTCCAATTGGTCCCATCGGGTTTCTTGATTTCGACCATGAGGGGCTCGGTTACTCCACTGTTTTTGACTTGGGACTTGGTTTTTCGTTTAGATCTCCTCCTACGCTTCTTTGCTCTTAATACGTCCTAGCCTTCAGTCGACAAAGGAGGTTTAACAGGGGGTTTTGGTACCCAAATCCATCGGTTGCCTGCATAGTATCCTTGAGCACGTAGCAACCCTTTGGATATCCATCGCGGCGTTGTGTTGACCCTCCATCGATGCCTGCATCTACAAGGCTTGGGCTTCTTTTGGGGTCTTCTACGATATTTGTAAGTCCAAAACCCGTCCTTGGCATTGTCTCTTGACCTTCTTGTTCCTGACCTAGCCACACTCACTGGTTCTCGTTGTTCGACCTGTGCCTGCATCAGTTTTTCCAACAAGTCCTTGCTCTCGTTATAGTAGGCTTGACTATTACGTCAGCACCTTCCTTGCCTTTCCCTCGAGGTTTGATGAGGTCACCCTTGCTAAAGGTTGTGACTATCCTCACACCCGGTAGTGTCAGGTGTATCCTCTGTGCTACATAGTCAGTCTCACATTTGGTCGCCCTTTTGAAGGGTCTTCCTAGGAGGGTTTCCTTACCATATTTAGCACTATTTGGAGGAACGTGAAATAGGATAGGCAAGCTTTCAGTTTCAATTGTTGCAAGGATATTGAATTTCCCTATGAGTGCTTGTGGGTGTCCCCCATAAGGGCTAAGAGTTGCACTAGTCGGTGTGAGCTCTGGTTGGCCTAGTAGGGTCCATGATTCATAGGTCAAGATGTTAAAATCTGCTCCTTCATCAATCAGAGCATCAATATTATGCTCTCTTTTTGCTGTGAGTTTGACCCTAAGATAAGCAGGTGGTACTATGTCTTCATCTTCCGGGTCTTGGCTTGTAAATTTAAGCCTTCTGACAGATGTCTTTGAGTCCCTAACTGCACAGTCAGACGTGGATTCTCTACTGAGGTCTTGGGTCCTTTGTGCAGCGCTGCTCAAGGTACATCTATCGTTAGGACTGTCATGTCTAGTCATCCTCGCATTAATAGCTTGATGATGTTGCATTTCGCTCTGACTAGACATGGTTTGAACACAATGTCTTTGTGTTCTCGTGGTGTGGCCTTTTTGCCCTGGATGGCTAGATTGGCCCGTTGAGGTTCTAGGGTCTCTGTTTCTCTCTGTTTGGGTATGGGCTTTTGGTTTCTCTTTTACAAGTGAGGATCCATGCTCATGTAGAGCCATTACTACACTAGGGTCTAATTTGGAGGACCTGTCATGACGCGCGTTTTCCCTCCAACCTATTTGGGGGAGGTGCGGAGGGGCTCTGCGGGGGTCCCAGGGGGGGCAGCCCCCCCCGGCCTGCAGGGCCGTTACGGTAAAAGCCATGCACAATTTGGAGGACCGTTTATAGCCAAATTTTGAACCACATGCTCTAAATTTTAGCCCAGTGATGGATCTGTGATGTGCCTTTAGCTCTACGTAGCCTTTGGGATCAATCTCGAGGTTTAGATGTGTCAAAATTTGTGTGTTTTAGATACTTGTCCAATTTTGACAGTTTTCTGTCCGATTCTCAGATGTCCGATTTTCAGGAGTCCGATTATCAGAATCGGACGTCAGATTCTAGGTGGTCCGATCGGCCCAGTGGTCCGATTTTGGTCACGTTCGATTCTGGGAGTTGGATCGCAAAAGTGGTCCGATTTTGGGAATCAGATTGGATAGGGTGGGTCCGATTGCCTCGATCGATCGATCGACCGGGCGTCGGAGTCTGAGCATCCGAGTGGTTCGATTCCAAAATTAGATAGGTTGGTCCAAGTGGTCCGATCGGACAGGATGGTCCTATCGGAGCGTCTGAGTCCGAGCGTCCGAGTGATCCGATTTTAAAAATCGGACAAGTTGGTCCGAGTGGTCCGATCGGACAGTTTTCCGAGCGTCCGAGTCGGACGGGTTGGTCCGATCGGATGGTTGTCCGAGCGTCCGATTATGGACTGGTCCGATTCTGGGACTTGGACAAGCTGGTCCGACTATGCGGCCAATGGCCTGCGAGTTGCACGCGATGCCTCTAGGCTGACGTTTACTACACCAAATCGTCCAACGCCTTCCAGATAGGTGCAAGACACTACAAGGGAATGCCATACATGCCTGTAATCACTATGGTGCTTGAATCAAATGGCACTCCAAGGATCTGTGCCCCTATTTTCCTGTTTTAGCATGTTATACAGCAACAGAAAACCCTACGGTTTGCTTCTTTTTCTTTGTTTTTTCCTATCCTAAATGCATCCGAATCACAAAGTAAATACCTACACTACTCCATCTCACAACATAAATCTCAAAAAATCAAAAAACCTACTTGCCAAGGAGATCAAATACCATCTTCAACCCCCTCACTTTCTACCTATCTCAAGCACCAGTTCGGGGGAAACCCCTTACTTTGATGCTCGATTCGAAGTGCGCAAGCGCTCAAGGCTTGAATCTGTTGGTCCCGGAAACGGAACCAAAATGTGGGAGCTTTCACTCAACCGCCAAGACCCACGGACCGCTTATTGTTTCAAGCGTTCCAAGCCGAGCACTAATGGCTACCTCTCACATAACCGACACGCCATCCATATCTACGGGTGTAGTGAGCTTACCTCCATGCCGTTCGAGTTACCTCCTCTCCCGCACACTCCGGTAGCTCCACGATCCAAGTGCAAGCTTCAAGCAAGCTCCATCCTCAAGCTCCATTGTCGCGAGCAAGACAAGAGAAGAGAAGAGAAGAGAAGAAGAGAGGAGAAGATGGAGAGCTTCTCCTCCCCGGTCCCTCACCCTCACACACTCACTCCCTCACACTCTCACACTCCCTCTCTCAAGCACAAGCTCAAGCAAGCAAGAAGAAGAAGAAGAAGAAGAAGAAGAGAGCTACTTTTGGCCACACACAAGAATGAGCTTCTCATTCACTTTTCAACTTTATATACAAAACCCTAAATCCCTTTTGGGCGGTCATCCCCTTTTCCCTTTTTTACATGGCCGGCCGTAGCGTAGGCCCTTTTCCCCCATTGTCCTTCTATCTTCCTAGCTTCCTTTCCACCGCTCATCTACATTTACAAATTGCACGGGTGAGAGCGCGGCGCTCCTTGAATCAAACTATGATGTGCTTGCGCTCTTTTACAAAAGTTTTGACTTGTGCTTTTCCTTGTGCGCCTTTCTTCCTTATTTAGGACTCTTCTCCTTGTGCGTCTTTGTCTTCCGTTTCTCTTTTCCTTGGCCTTTGTCTTTGTCTTCTGCTTTAGCTTTTCTGGATTTTCTACCTTCATTCGTTTGAGGGTTAACAATACAAAACCTAAGGGCTTCAAGGAAGGGAACATGGCAAGGAACACCTAGTATGTGTTAGAAATCAAGCTCACCATCAGTGTGTCTTTATCTATGACCGACATCTATGACAGCTAGTGTGTGCAGCTGTCTACATGTGACTACATTAAATAAGTCAGATTAGTAGTCAGTTAGTGACCTGACTAGAGTTAGTCTATCTAGTCTACACTTACACTAGGTCACTTTATCTTTGTATTGTGGTTGCTTTTCAGTTTAGAGTGTGAAACATGAAGGAATGACCTTGAGAGCCTGAAGGCTCAAGAAAATGGAGTTTCCATGTCTCTCTCTCTCTCAACTTTGAACATGGTATCAGAGCCTTACTTGGTGGACCTCTTGGAGCAGGAGGGAGTGAAGATGATCTGCAGTTGAAGACTTGTGTCATTTTTTCAAACAGGCTGAATGCCATTGTAAACTGAAGGTATGCATTGAGTGATTGCCTACTCTATGGGTCAAGCTGCAGGTTGTGGCTTGTTTAGAGCCTTGTGAAGGGGGTATTGAGCACTAGTGTGTGCTCCATCAGTATCAAACTTAGCAAATCGAGTTGCTGGAGCAGAGGACAGATCTACGTGAATTGCGCCTGTTTACTGCTATCAGTTGTTGGGCTGCACTTCATCAAATGCTAGTGCATTTGGTCATCAAATGCTTGGTTAGGTCAGGTATGAAGTGCTTTGAGATGGCAAGAGGCAAATGCTTGACCTTGAGCTTTGACATGAGCTGAGATCAGAGTGGGCAGATCTAAAAAAAAGGGCAGCACTACTGTATACACAGTATACATGGTATATGCAACACATTGAAGAGCTTTGGAAGCCCTCTGACAAGCCCAAAAGCACTTTTGGAGCATAGGTATATGCTAGAGGTCATATGTACCCATTGTGATCCACTGCAAGCTGATTTTGGTAACTGAAATACTCAGATGTGGAGCATTTCAGACAGGCTGAAAACTGTCATTTAACATGGACAGCAAGCATTTGTTCTTCACTGAAGCATAGTGTGACATTTGGTGACATCTATGAGATGTATGTACTGACATATGTATGTCAAAATGTTCATGGGTTGAGAAAAGCATTAAGTGCCACTGAATGCTGAAATTTTTGGAGCTGAAGCAAATGCAATCTCATCTTTTGGCTGAATACAAATTGCAGAAGTAATGTATGACTTTGCTCATTAGAGACAGACAGTCTATGGTCACTACATAGTCATGCATTGACCTTGTCATACTGGAGCAAATGTATGGTTTGGTTTGAAGACGCTTTGAAGCAGTTTGAAGCTGGTTATGTTGGTTTTTGGTTGATTGCAACCTGCAAACAAAACTGTTGACACTTGTACTTGCTGATTATGCACTGTTTCGTGCTTCTATGCTCATGTCTGGAGTGACATATGTACTTGCAGTCATCTGAGAAGACTTGGGACATATATGACATGTATGCATGTTGTTTTTGGCATTGAAAGTGTTGCTGTTAATCACAGTTTACAGGTTTGGACTGCATGTTTTTGGACCCTGGCAGTGGATTTGCAGGAGTTCAATCTGAAGCAAGTACATGGCATATGTATTGACAGTTATTTCTACGAGTTGGACAACTTGATTGTGGACTATTTTGGGCTAATACTGGGTTGAAATTTACTGGTTTTTTACTGCAATTAATTGTAAAAAACTATCATACACTATTACGGACTGAACTTAGTCAGTCATACTTACTAGTCTGCAGGGAGTCAGGCACTTGATAGACAATCTATTGCATCATGGCTAATGCACATGGGACTAACAATATCATTCAGATAGTTGGAGAGAAGTTGGATAACAAGAACTTTGCATTATGGAAATTCAGAATGAAAAACTTTCTGGTTGGCTGAGGTTATTGGGATCTATGTACAGGAGATGAAGTTGCTCTTGAGTTGCATGCACACAATCCAACAAATGAACAGAAAAGAGCCTACATGCTATGGAATGAAAGAGCATGCAAGGTGCTGCATTGGTTTTCTTTATGTATATCTGATGCTACGGTAATTCAAATCACTGGATGTGAGACTCCGAAGGATGCTTGGGACATACTGATGAAAAATTATGGAACCGTGACACATGCAATGAAGATCCAGTTGAAACAACAGTTCAACAACATGTCTAGGAATGGGAAGAGCATCCAGGCGTATACCACAGAGATTAAGACCATAGCTGATCAACTTGCTACTATTGGCTCAAGTGTATCAGAAGATGATATGATTGCTATTGCCTTGAATGGCTTAGGCAAAGAGTACAAAACTTTTGACACTTCCATTTCTGTCAGAGAAGAGCCCCCTAGCTGGGAAGAGCTAGTTGCTTTGTTGCTGCATGAGGAAGTCAAACTTGGTTTGAATATAGGTTCCAGTGCATCTCAGAGTAGAGACATTGTGTTATACTCTAGCCAGCGTGGCAGAGGATCTAGAGGTCATGGTGACACTTGTAATGCTTATGGATAGCAGCAGCACAGAGTAATTGGCATGATGCAAATACACAAGGCCAACATGGATCTGGTGGGTTTAGAGGCAAGGGGAGATCATCCCGAGGTAGAGGTGGTGAATCTGGTTCATGGCAGTCATCTGATCAGTCCAACAGGGACAAGGACTGCCATTATTGTGGCCGGTATGGGCATATTGCAAAGGATTATTACAAGAAGCAGGGAGATATGAAGGCAAAGGGCAGACATCATGGGCACTATGCATCTTCTAGTGGTGTTCATGATGAGCCAGTTGATAGACTCTTTGCCATGCAGCATGTATCTAAAAATGCATCGAGACATAATAGAGATGACAGATGGTACATTGACTCTGGAGCATCAAACCACATGACACCGCATGGAGAGTGGTTTGATGAGATGGTTGCAGGTACACATGGTCATGTATGTACTGGGGATGACACCCAACATGACATAAAGCATAAAGGGATTGTTCCTCTTATGCTGCTTGATGGCAAGAAGAAAGGCCTGCATGATGTATTACATGTACCAACCATAACAAAGAATCTGTTGTCTGTGGGTCAAATGGCAGAACAGAATTTGCAAGTGAGGTTCAACAAAGATGGGTGTTTCATTGAGGAGTATGGAAATGGTTGCAAGTTAATTGCCAAGGGCAGAAGGGATGGCAGGATGTTTACATTGGATGCAACCATTCCAGGACTCAAGGCAACCATGTTTGCTCATGATGAGAGTGCCATTCGGGATGTAGAGATTTGGCGCAAGCAGATTGGACATGTCAATGTACAGAAGCTGAAATCTATGCAGCAGAAAGAAGTAGTACTTGGATTACCTAAATTCAAGTATAATGATTTTGGTCATGTATGCTCTGCATGTCAGTTTGGGAAGCAGGCACGGTTTCCTTTCATGAGACATGTAAAAAACAACACTAGGCCTTTACAGTTGGTGCACTCTGATGTCTGGGGTCCTTCACATAATGCTTCTTTTGGCGGTACACGGTATTATGTCTCATTTATTGATGATTTCAGCAGGTACACTTGGCTTTATATTTTGAAGCATAAGGATGATGTGTTTGATGCATTCAAAGACTTCAAGAAACATGTTGAAAATGAATTGGGCTGTTACATATCATGCTTGAGATTAGATGGAGGAGGTGAATATGTCTCAAACTACTTTGACATGTATCTTGCTAAACATGGGATCAGAAGATAGCTCACATGTAGTTATACACCGCAACAAAACGGTGTTGCAGAGAGGAAAAACAAGGTTTTGATGGAGTCAGCTAGAGCTATGCTGAATGAAAAATGTCTGCCAAATGGTTATTGAGCTGAAGCAGTGGTGACTGCTGTCTATGTGCTGAATCGAACCCCTACAGTAGGGATTCATGATGTCACTCCGTATGAACGGCTGTATGGTCATAAACCTGATATTTCACACTTGAAGGTATTTGGCAGCATTGCATATGTACATATACCGGATGAGAAGAGGAATAAATTGGATCCTAAGGCAGTGAAAAGTGTGTTTATAGGATATGCACAGGAACGGAAAGCTTATAAGTGTTATGTACCTTCTACGCATGAGACACTCATAAGTAGAGATGTGGTATTTGATGAGTTAGCATCCTGGTATGGGAATCATGTTGCAGTGCCTACTGATGGCTCACCCAGTATGAGTCATGCTGAAAATACTCCTGCAGAGAGTACTTCCATGAGTGGTGAGATAGGTGATGTATCATCTATAGTGAGTCCTTGGACAGGACGATTACGGAGTCGCACTACTGCATCCACTGACACAGATATGTCAGTGAGGGGGAGAACAGATAAGGGAAAAGAAAAGATTTTTGATGTAACAGGTCCACTCACTGCAGGTTGTGATTCATCTAGCAGCGACAGCTTAGACAGTGAATTGGGGATTCCGTCTGTTATGACGCCAGGTGCTAGGTAGAGCCGTTATGTGCCACCTCATGAGAGGCAAGCTCACAATGAGCCACAGCTCAGGAGATCAGAGAGGGTCAGATGACTTGTTGACAAGTATACTTACACTGGATATTCAGCCCGTCATTATGCTTATATGACGAAAGTAACAGGTTTTAGAGAACCAAGTAAGTTTGATGAGGCAGCTGTTGCAGATGAGAATTGGCGTGCTGCTATGGATGAGGAATATTCAGCTTTGGCTGAAAATGGTACATGGGATTTGGTACAGTTGCCTGAGGGCAAAACACCTATTGGATGCAAGTGGGTGTATAAGGTAAAATGTAAATCAAATGGATCATTGGAAAGATATAAGGCCACGCTGGTTGCAAAAGGGTATGAGCAGCAGTATGGTCTTGATTATGAGGAGACTTTCAGCCCTGTAGCAAAGATGGCTACAGTTAGAACTGTGATTGCTTTGGCAGCAGCTAGAGGTTGGAAACTATGGTAGATGGACGTAAAGAATGCATTTCTCAATGGAGAATTACATGAAGATGTTTACATGGAACAACCTAAAGGCTATGTACATCCAGAATTTCCAGCACATGTATGTCGGCTGAAAAAGGCACTATATGGGCTGAAACAGGCACCTAGAGCATGGAATGCTCACATAAGCAGTTATTTGCAGCAACATGGTTTCCGATTGGGTGATGCTGATCATAGTCTGTTTGTAAAGAAGACAGATAGTGGCTATGTTTTCCTAGTTGTCTATGTTGATGACTTAATCATTACAGGAGATGATGAAAATGGGATTGTTGAAATAAAGACATGTTTACAGGCTGAGTTTAAGGTCAAGGACCTTGGAGAGCTGAAATATTTTTTGGGGATTGAAGTTGTCTCTACACCTCAAGGCATATGGCTGCTACAGAAGCAGTATGCTCATGACATGTTACAGAAATATGGTATGGGTGATTGCAAGCCTATGGATACGCCTTTGGAGCAGAATGTCAAGCTGCAGATTGATGTTGGGATAGAGATTGAGAATGTTACTATGTACAGACAGATGGTAGGCAGCTTGATCTATCTCACGATCACCAGACCTGACTTGAGTTATGCTGTGGGGCTGATCAATCAGTTCATGCAGAAGCCTCGCAAACCACACTTGGATGCAGTCAAGAGAATTCTGAGATATGTAAAGAGTACCACAGATCATGGGCTATTTTATGCATATGGGAAACCCCTTGACTTGATGGGGTACACTGATGTTGACTAGGCTGGTTCCACGTATGATAGGAGGTCAACCAGCAGCTATGCATTTGGATTGGGTAGTAGCATGATCAGTTGGCAGAGTAAGAAGCAGCCTACAGTTGCATTGTCTAGTACGAAAGCAGAGTATCGTGGTGCGGCCTTAGCGGCCTGTGAATCTAAGTGGTTATAGAAGTTACTGAATGACTTGGGAGTACACTTGGACATCAAAGTCAAGCTGTACTGTGACAATTTGAGCAGTGTTATGTTAGCAAGCAATCCTGTTTATCATGCCAGATCAAAACACATTGAGGTTCACTACCATTTCATTAGGGAAATGGTTTTAGTAGATCAGATTGACTTGGAGCATGTGAAGACTGAAGACCAGGTAGCAAACATCTTTACCAAAGCACTTGGTAAAGATAAGTTCATTCACTTTAGATAGCTACTTGGAGTGATGCAAATGATTTGAGTTTTGTTTTTGAGCTTGAGGGGGAGTGTTAGAAATCAAGCTCACCGTCAATGTGTCTTTATCTATGACCGACATCTATGACAGCTAGTGTATGCAGCTGTCTACATGTGACTATATTAAATAAGTCGGGTTAGTACTTACTAGAGTTAGTGTGTCTAGTCTACACTCACACTAGGTCACTTTATCTTTGTATTGTGGTTGCTTTTCAGTTTAGAGTGTGGAACATGAAGGAATGACCTTGAGAGCCTGAAGGCTCAAGAAAATGGAGTTTCCTTGTCTCTCTCTCTCTCAACTTTGAACAGTATGCAAGTTGAGAAAGAGTCTTTATAGACTTAAATAGGCATCTAGGAAATGCTATCATAAGTTTGATACATTTATGCATTCATAGGGTTACTCCTATAGTGGTATGGAATCATATATTTACAAGAAGAAGGCCCGTCATGGTATCCTTATCATTTGGTGCTATATTGGAGCCCCGAGAGGAACACCAAGGAAAAGGGAATTCTCTTGCAAGAAAATCTATCTTGTAACATCAACAAGCTTGTTTATCATGTTTCATATGATCACAATGAAGAAAAGAACACCAGGCACAACAAATCTTCATGCAGCATTATGTAGACCTCCCACGGATTTGATAAAATCAGCCACATTCTTCAACATCTTCACAAAATCCATCAATAGAACAAAGAAAGCAAAGAAGTACACCATCTTGAAATGGAAATACATCACATAGTATTCATCTTCAATATCTTCATAGTCTTCTCTCTCAATCTCTCATATACAATCACTCTATTTGAGTAGAATTAGCTATCTCTGACTCTCTCTCTCTCACTCTATCAATAATACATCATATCCTCACTACAATCTCTCAAAAATTACTCTCAATAATCACTCTTAGGTCGTGGATACCCCTCCCAAGAGGTATGTCTGATATGAAGGGTCACCAGAGCCACTACAGTGTCTCTTCATAGCTCATTACTGTCACTTCACTCTAGTCTTCACTTGAGTCTTTAACAGCTACTTCTTCCACTTCCTTCAACTCTTTTGCACTTGTATTCACCTCTTTCCAAGGCTAGAAAACTTTCCCAAAGTCACACATACATTCCACAGAACACTTACAGAAGCATACAGAACAGTCTACAGAACAGTACCAGAACAGCTACAGTACAGAACAGAACAGAAGCAGAACAGAAGCAGAAGCTCTACAGAAGACCTACAGAAGGTTACAGAAGGTCATCAAAACCTCATAACTCATTCTCAAATAATTCCAAACTCTCACAAAACATTCAATAAGCTTTCTCAATATCTCATTCTTCATCAATCAATACTCCTTCCCTCCTTACAGAAGACAATCAGAACAAAACAGACCAAAACAAAACAAAACAGAAGGTATACATAACCAATCAGAACCTATCAGAACATCACAGAACCATCAACAAACATCATGAACTTCCAAAACACAATCAATATCATCCAAAAAATTCTCAAACCACTTCCAAATCAATCAATCATCCCATAAAATCAACCATTCAGCTCTCAAAAACAACAAAAATCAGCCAAAAAACAAGTCATTTCAACACTCAACATATTCCCACACTTAATAAGGAAGCGTCCTCGCGACCTAGGAAAAAGAGAATACAAGTTCATTGAAAAGCTCAACTTTGATCTTCAATATCTTTTCAAAAAGAATCCATCCACCACGACCCCATCTTATAACCTGTTTCTGATATAAAAATACAAAGAAAGGAAAACCCTTTTGAAATTAACACCTCTTATCAAACTAAAAATCATCACAAATTTGTAAAGGATATAAGAATTTGCTTCTTCTTCATCAGCATCAGCTTCAATTCTCCATCCACGACCCCATCTTTACAAATCTCCAAAACATAGCTCGTACACAAAATCCAATAGGAAACCACCACGTTCGTTTGACATAAAGGAACTCACAACACAAACACTAATACACAACACAACCATCTGAATGACTTCTTAAAAAAGAAAGTGGTTCATTAAAAAGCTTCCACCATACATTGGAAAGGTATCAATGAAGATGATCCGTCTTAAAAGATTGATGTTGTCGGAATCGATCCATAGATAAGGATTCATCTACAAAGTTTTTGGGAGGATTTTGAAAAAATTGGAGACAGCACATCCTTTCCAACAGGACCAAGTATCTGCTAGGCAAACAGAGGGCATGAAAATACAATATGTCCAGCTGCTGGGAATCAATGCTAACATTGACATTCATGCACAACTTTGGAATAGGCTTTGAATCAGTATGAGAGTGCCTATGCATATACGCCAGGTACCAAGCAAAGTGAGCAGTTAATCTCACTGAGGGATCTGCAGACTGTGAATATTGCTGGGCAAAATGAACATAGTTTTGATAAGCTTGACTGGAAGCTGTCCATTCCCCTAGAATTACTGGCCAATTAATCTGCGGTCCTGTAAGGCAATCATCCGAACTCCATCCCCTTCTTCTGGAAATCTGAGTATCAAAACCGTCACAGTCACTAACCAACTGAGGTGGTTGAGATATGGAAGTGTTAGGAGAGGGTAGTGGAATAAGAGAAAGTGGATGTAGGGAAGGATAGGAAAAATCATAAAAGGAAGAAAAGGTTAAAGAAGGAGTGGCAGAAATTTGTAAGGAATCACTAAGGAACGGTGTTAACTGATAAATAGGAAATGTGGAGGGTACATTTATGAGGGGTGAAGGACAGGGTGGAGAAGGGGAAAATACCCTATCCTCAATAAAGGAACAGTAAGTGAAAATAGGTATTTGAGGAAAATTTGAAGGTTGGAAAAGAAGTGGTAAAATAGTGGAATTAGATTGACAAAGGGAAATATATATAGCATAGCGGTGAGCCAATTGTTGGTAATAGAGGAGGGTAGGAACAGAAGGTCCTAAGAGAGATCGTCTATGATAGGCATCAAAGAAGGTAGCATCAAATGGAGTATGTTTGGAAAGATAGGTTAAGAGATCCATCCTCAGTTGGTTAGTACTCTGGGCAAAGGTAGGAGCTGTGTTTTGTCTTTGATTGAGGACCACCGAATCAATCATGGGATGCCACGAACTATCCTGACAATCAGCTACTTTTGAGGAATAACTCTGGAACATATCAGCTATGCGCAATTCCAAATGATTGACATATAAAACAGCCTGTAAGACCACATCCCCCACATACCATGCCATATCTACCTCATCTGGGATTAACAAATCTCCTCGGAGATACATGTATGACATCAATATGGTATCGGGCGTGACAGAATCTTCAAAGACCATTCTGACTACCTCTGTCAACAACTCAGCAGACCAAGCCCCACTCCAGCCATCCTCTGGAAAAGGTAAATCCATCGTGGAAAGCTTCATGTAGAAGACCAACTTCTGTAAGTGGTAGTGGACAAAGAAAGAATGGTCTGGTAGGACAAAGTCCTGAAACTGCTCAAAGGTAGACCATAACAAGTCCATTCTGGACTGCAATCTTTCCACTTTGTCTTGGAATAGAGGGCACAAAGTAGCCTGTCTCTGTAGGGCAGCCAAGTCCTGCTGTGAAAGAGAAGGAATTAATGGAACAGGAGGGCTTGGAGGAACAGAGCGGGACTTTGCAAGCTGATCTTGCAACTGCTGGATTTGGGAGGCTTGGTTGGCCACTGTGTCATTAGCCATCTGTAAAGCTGAAAGCTTGTCATCTAAGAGAACTTGGAATTCTGCCGCTTCGCTGGACATCCTCTCCTTCTCTGCTGAAAGGCTAGTAACCTGTGACTGAGCCTCGAATAACTGGGTCTTCAATGAAGAAATCTCATCACTTTGAGTGGCAACCAGTTGGGTTTGCTGTTCCATTTGCTTAAATAGATCTGCTAGGGTATCCTTAGCAGAAGCTAACTCAGATGTTGCCTTGTGCAACTGGTCTTTGGACTGCATGAGCTCCTCATAGAAAGATGCGTACAGCTGTTGAACACAGGCTGTCACTGACAACTCAATGGAACTTTGAATATCCTTACAGAGGAAAGGAATGGCATCTCCTGAAACGAGACTGTTCAGGGAGGGAACTGAGATCTCCAAAGATCCTTCTCGATGTGCTCTGAATAGGTTATTACAAGTGAGATACCCAGGGAGTTCACTGCCAGAAGTAGCAGGGATAGGCACTGAGGGAAGTACAGCAGGGGCTTTATCCGCTACCCTCTTCAAGCGTTTGCGCTGTATGACCAGGGGAGGCGGAGAATCATCATTCTCAATGTCAATGGGTGCTGACTCTTCTGAAGGTGGAGGAGGAGGTACTGGATCTGATGGAGGAGGTGGAGGTACAGTCTTCTGTAAACCTGAATAGGTCAAGAAGGCAGACAAATATGATCCATAGGTAAGATTGGTAACATTACCCCTCGTGACTTTAACAAAATGCTGATCCATTTTAGTAAGGAGGTAAGTGCTCCAATCAATAGCAACACCTTTTAGCACCATCCTGGAAGCTGTGAAAAGCTCTTTGGACAAATAGTGGGATGGCGTTTTGGCAGGCATGAACCTGTCCTGAAGGAGCTGACACATCGTCTTCCATACGGGATCAGTAATCATAGAAAAAGAAACTCCTGAAGAGTTTATCACCTTCTTAACATCAAGGACTTCCCTTGTCTGCTTCTGCAACAGCTTGAGAATCTCTTCATTAGAGAAGAGCTGACGAGTGGTCACAAAAGGTTCTCCTTTGAAGGGTAAAGATAGAGCCTTCCCTAAGCCTCGAGACGTCAAAGTCATAGACATGCCTTGGACTACGTCTGTCTTCTTGCTGTAAGAGGCCAGGAACTCATCACATAAGGACGGATCCTCTGGAAGTAATGGAAAAGGAGTGGCCACAAAAGCAGCAAGTCCCGCCTTCGTGAGGGGCTCAAAAGTAAGTAGGGACGAGTAATCCCTACTAACTAGTGGGACGTACTGGATAGGGGGAGGAGCATGAGAAGGCGCCATTTAGATGGTTACACACACACCACAAACACAGACAATCAAGGAGAATGCCTGCAAAGCAATAGACAAAAAACCAAGGATAAAAGAATTACCAATAAAACGTGACTTGACCTACTAACCCCAAGCAAACCACATCCTAGAAAAAATTTGACATGACCTTGAGACAAATGCGACCGAAAGCTTCATGCGATGCATTAGACAAACACCCTGAACCCCGTATCAGGCAATAAAAGAAAAAAAAAACTGCATACCGTACCCGTAACCGTAACAAAGACAGGAAACCAAAACCATACCATATCCGACATATATCAATACGACATCTGTGATAGAACCAAGACTGGACCATGGAAAATAACACTAATGACTGCGCATACCCATCCCACGAAACGCTTCATTAAAAAGGGGAATTAAGTGCAGTGAGGGGGGAATTAATTTAATGAAGGGTTGATTTTAATTAATTATTAAAAATGGGTGAATTTTTATTAGGTGATAAACCTTAATAAGAAAACGGCGGTTCCTTATTATAAATTTATTTACCAATTATTAGGTTAAGGGATGCAGTTATTCGATTCCCGGACTTCAATTCCCGACTGGGTCTCTAAATGCAATTCATTATTTACAAATTAAGGTGATGTGGAGTGCTTTTTTGCCAGCGCGTGCTCATGTGACGGCTGGTTTATTTTAATTTAAAATTTAAAGTGCCTCTTTAGCGCACGTAGCGCGTGCTAAGTGAATGACTGGTTGATTTTAATTAAAAAGTATGTGTGTTTAGCGCGAATGCGCGTGCCATGGTGGTAGTTAGGTTTGATTTAGGTTAAATATTAGTTTGTTGGTTTGTGTGTTTTTTTTTTGTCTCTGGTTGTTTTGTTTTTGTTTTTGTTTTTTTTATAATATTAACCGTGGGTTTTGGGGTAGCTTGTATGTATGTCTTATTTTGTTTTGTGTTTTTTTTTTAAAGCGAATAAAAGGGAAATACCTGGTAGTGGGTGTATGAAAATGCAAAGAATGCGCTTCTCCGCTATCCAAAAATATCTGGATGTTTTTTCTCGATACAGTTAGTTGGTGTGTTGAAGGAAAAAGGTGTGACTGATTATTGTATTGTATGTTTAAGGAATTTAGGGGGGAAATTAAATATTATGATAGCTAAGAAAAAGATACCAAAAATAAATAAAAATGTGAAGGGAAGGGTTATGAATTTTTCAGAAATTTATTTGAAATTTTTTAGCATGTTAAATGAATTTTTAGCATATTTTTGGGTATGTTGAAAGATTTTGGAATTTTAAAATAGGCAAAAATATTTTTTGCGGAAATTTAAAGGTTGAGAAAAAGAGGGCCATGGATTGCAAAAAGAAAAGGAAAGGTTTCTAGATTTTTTGTAATTTTTCAGAATATAAAGTGGGTTTTTAATGATTTATTTATATTTTTCAATGTTTTTGTGTGTTTTTTAGTTGTTATTTAAATGGAAAAAAGGCGTTACGGGTGTGGTAATGAAAAATGTGGGAAAAATACCCAGCAACAGGCTACGTGACAGCTGCGTGGCAGCAACGGACTAAGGATCTTCCGCACTCGATCTCGCACACGAGCATGCACAAGCAACCGCGATCACGCACTCGGGCGTACACACCTGCGCGTGTGTTGACAGCTCAAGGGTGTTTGCAGGTGGGACTAGGGTTGATGGAGGGGGTTGTGGTGGTGCCGTTGTGCCGCTGTGCCGCTGTGCAGCGAGGCTGCAGCGTGGGACAGGGGGCTTGGGTAGGGTAGTGTGTGTTAGGGGGCACGTGGGTAATGGGGGGAATGAGGGTGGAGAAGGGGGGAAATGGGTTAGTAGGTGGGAAGGGGGGCTAGTGGGGGTTAGGTGTGAATTTGGTGTGCCCGGGGGTGAAGGGGGGCTTGGAGGGGGGTGGGAATGGTAGGGCACGTGGCAGCACGGCGGCGTAGGGCAGGCATCCAGGCGACCAGCGCAGCTCACGTACGACTCCTTCGACTCCGATCCGAAATCCAGCAACTGCGGCAACGCCGCCTGCCCGAACCCGGCCTCTCTCCTCCGCCAGGCGGGGCTCTCCCACACGGGCTGTGAGATCACGCGCTACCTGTACGCCACCTCGGACGTGCACCCGCCGGCATGGCTACTGAAGGGGAGGGCCGCCGCGTCGTCGACGTGGAACCGGGACTCCAACTGGATGGGATTCGTGGCGGTGGCGGCGTGGAGCGGGCGTCCAGCACGTGGCGTCATGGGGCGCCACAAGGCGGGACAGGGCTGGCGGACGAAGAGGGAGCGGCACGTCAGGGAGGCAGGGCGCACGAGGGCGATGACGGCGTGGGGCAGGCGTCCAGCGCCGAGGTGGGGAGGTCAACGGGGCGGCAGGGGGGAGGTGGTGAGGCCCACGGGCAGGGCACACAGGGTGAGCAGAGGGAGGTGGCACAAGGCGAAGTACAGGGGAGGAAGGGCGCCGTCAGATGAGGAGAAGAGGGAGGGGAAGGAGGGGAAGGAGAGGAGGAGGAGGGGAGGGAGAAAAAGAGGAGAGGAGGATGAAGATGGAGGGGGGCGTCAGAGGCGTGGAAGAGGGAGGCGGGAGAGGAGGGAGATGGAGGTGAAGGAGATGGAGGGGGGAAGGTACGCAGGGAGGGGAAAAGGAGAGAGGTGGTTGGTGGGGAAGGGTCGGGGAGAGAGAAGGGTGGGGGGGATAGGGAAGGGTGGGGTGGAAAGGGCGCCCGAGGGTGAATGGGGGGTGCCCGGGGGTGGGAATGGGCGGGGTACGCCCATGGGAGGGTGTCTATGAAAGGGGGGGGGGGGGGGGGGGGGGGGGGTTTGCCCATGGGGTGTGGGTGGCTATAAAAGAATGGGCGGGGGTGCCCATAGGTGGTATGCCCAGGTGTGGGAATGGGATGGGCGGCTGCCATAAAAGAAAGGTGTACCCCTGTCCCGCGCGCGTGCGCGGGGCGGGGTAAAAAAAATTTGCCAGTACGGGATCGAAATAGTGCCGAGATGGAGGTACAGGGCACGCGGACGCGATCGGGGCGCGTAGAGACGCGTGAAATTGAAAACGGACGCGTTCACGCACGAGACGAGTCGCGCGAAAACACATAAAAATAAAGAAAAATAAATAACTCCCAATCCGATCATCAAAACGAAATGCCATAAAAACAAAAAGTGGGTAGGACAACAGGGGGAAAACAAGGAAAATATGGGACGGGGGTTCCGGGAGGGGTAAAGGGCGGTCACGTGCAAAAAACACAAAAAACGAACAAAAAACGCAAGTAAAAATTAATATCGAAAAATCCGTGCATCGGAATAAGGGGCAAAAAAAAGGAAAACTGTACAGAAAGATGTGCCCGACAATCCTATCACATCAAAACATAATTCCGACTGAAATAAGATGCGTTCTCATGGGAAAAACCCAAAAAATAAACCCGAAAATGGGATCGGCAATTAATATTGGACAAATCGGTCACCGGAATGACATGCAGTAAGAAGGAAAAATGTCTGCAGGAAGGGGTGGCACAGGGTTATCATGTTAAACCGCAGTTCTGGTGGAAGTAGGAGGGGTTCACATGCAAAAAACTCTAAAAATACTCCCGAAAAGTCATTTAAAATTTAATAAGTAAAAATCCAGAAGTCGAAAAAGGGTGGAGGAAAAAGGAAAAAGGTAGGGGAAGGCACAGGGGACACAGCTGTCAAATCAAATTGGAATTCCGATGCAAATAGGGCAGGTTCACATGGAAAAATGTCAAAAATACACACGAAAAAGTCTTAAAAAATCGGAAAATTAATAACGGACAAACCATGTATCGAAATGATGCGGAATAAAAAGGAAAAATGTCAGGGGAAAAGCGCTGGTCAGGGCTATGACATCAGATCACGGTTCCAAAGCAAGAAAAACGCGTTCACATGGAAAACCAGCTAATTTGTGCAAAATGCTTCAAAAATTAATAACTCAAAAACCGTGCACCGGAACAGGGGTAGGTAAAAATAAAAAATGATCAGTTCAATGGGGGGAATAGGGCTATGAGGTTGGATTTGAACTTCAGTGAACGTAGGGTACATTCACATGAAAAAACCTCAAAATCAAGGAATGAAGGAAAACTGCAAGGGAACAGCCCCAAGGGTGGGTGGAACATAACCAGGTGGGTGTGAAGGGACCCCAGGAGGGTAAAAGCAAGTCATGGCATTAATGCATGAGCAAGATAAGGCATATGCAGAGGGGTATGCAACATAGACGCGCAGGGACGCGTCCCCACACTTAAGACCTTAACGGATAGGGTTAACTGAGCAACAGGGACCTAGGACCATGCCATAGACCATCCACTAACTTCCCCACACTTAAAACATGACCGGCACGAAGAAACCAAAGTGTAGGGTTAGAAAAACTTGGCCCGTTTCATCAAGAATCAAGGTTGAATGTCAACGGCACGTCCATGGTGGTTGTCGGCGCTGGAGGGACCAAGGCATCTTTTCGGCACACGTCCGTCATGGCAGGGACCACGCGGCAGCACCCAGGGAGGTAGCTAATGGAAGGAATCACAGGAAATTCGTCGATGATGAGGAATATTACACTCAACTCACGGTCACTCAATTGGAATGAAAGATCAGTCACTCGCCCCATGACTGATATCACTCGAAGCAGCATGATTAAAATCCATATCTCATACCCGGTTGAGGAATCGACAAGGGGGGAATGGTGCAGAAGGAGTATGCCAGGGTGCACAGTTGATGGTGCATTAGTGCGTTCAACCCGTCTGGCATAAGTGCAAGGAGGAAGGCAAGGGAGCCTTACAGTACAGTGTACAAAACAGGGTGATGTGTCTTGTGATGACAGCAAAGACCCATCCCGTGGGTGCATAGGGAAACGGGAACATACTTGACTTCAATTGTCGTAACGTCCCTCAATCTCACCTCTCGGTAATTGATTGAAGAAACTCCAGTCACACTCAACCCACCCTCTGTCTCACTCTCTGTTGATAGATATAAGAGGGCAGCCTTTTCCTGAAACCCGTTGATGTAATCCTCACGGTCATTTGTGCAAAGATTGTATGCCTTGTGCGCATTTGATGGTGCAACAGTGCATCCCGCCTTGTGCCGGCATACGGTGCAAGAAGGAAGGCCAGGGAGCCTTATGGTGCAGTGCACAGAAACAAATTGTGCTTTGTGCATTGAGAGGCCCATCCCGTGCGTGCAACTCTTCATTCACACTTCTCACCTCTCATTCGATTTGAAGGAAAAAGACTGGTCTCTCGCCCCACCCTCTGTCTCACTCTCTGTTGATAATTACAAAGGGCAACCCATACTCACTTCCCCATCCGGTTAGGATGAAAGCTCACATCACTCGATTGTTTGTCGATGAAGATCGCGTCATCAATTGTTAAAGAGGCGTACCCAAGGAGGTAGCCATCAAATCGATCATTGTGTTGGATAGGAACATGTCGTCTGCTAGAGGACAGTTAGTCGCTTTGCAAAGAGACCCAGGACATAGCGTACCAAGGGAGGCAGCTTCGGAATTGGATCCTGGGGATATCAATTAATGAATCCACTTTCTGGACTGCTGGGTGTTACCACCTTTTACACAGCCAGCCTCTCGCCCAAGGGTGTTTACCACCTTTTCTTGGAATGAGGCCTGCTATGACAGGGAATTGCTTCCTTTTCTCTCATAACAGATCTGTTTTGTTGTTTTTTTTTTTCTGCTTTGTTTTTTTTCTTTTTCTTATTTTCCCCTATTCCCGAGGGTGTTTCCACCTTTTCTCGAAGAATAAGTCGGCATGACAGGGACCTTAGTCATTTTCTCCCATAACCGATATATTTTGTTTTGTTTTATTGTTCTCTCTTTTTTTTTTCTCTCTTCTAGTTGAGCAAGGGAATGGTAGAGAAACCATGTCTCAAGACCAACCTCGCCACTGTCGCTGGTGGAAAATAGAGGATAAGAAATCAAGACTGGAAGGGGGTTTGGAGGGGACAGAGGGTTGCACCCTCTTCATCAGAAGTGATTGAAGAACGGCTATCAAAAGTAGCATCATAAGAAGTACAGTGCCGCGCCAACGAGGGAAAGGATCAAGTGTCCGTAATTGTCAAGATCCCCAAGGAGGGAAGTACTTCTTCAGGCGATATCCATTGATCAGAAAGGGATCATCAGAGGCATCAACGGTCTGCACTTGAACAGAACCATTAGGGTTGACAGCAAGTACTTTATAGGGGCCCATCCACCGCTGTTGGAGCTTGCCAGGAAACTTGCCAAAGTGTGAATCATAAGCTAGGACCAAATCACCTTCTTTGAACTCCTTGTGCTTGATGAAGCTGTCATGGTAAGCCTTGCGTCGAGCTTGCATGGCTTCCATGCACTGTAGAGCCATCCGACGAATTTCGTCCAAACATTCCAAGTGCAGGAGACGGCGTTGTAGTGAATCATCATCCCCCAAACGCTCTTTGATAGCCACTCTCAAAGAGGGTAGTTCCAGTTCAACAGGAAAAACAGCTTCTGTACCATACACCAGCTGGAAGGGTGTCTGTCCCGTTGCTGCTTTATGGGAGGTTTTGTACGCACAGAGGGCCTCTGTAAGTCGATCGTCCCAATCACGACGATGTGCGGCGATTGTTCTTGTCAGAATCGAGCAGAGGATGCGATTCGTGACTTCGACTTGGCCGTTGGCTCTGGGGTAATAGGGAGTGGACTTACGATGGCGGATCTTATACAACTCTGTCAACTCTTCCATGACTTTGTTAAGGAAATGAGTGCCTCTGTCACTTACCAGCTCTAAGGGACTGCCAAAACGGGTGATGATATTCTCGTACATGAACAGGGCCACGCTGTTACCATCATCCCGCTTTAGGGCTTTAGCTTCACACCACTTTGTGAAATAATCCGTACATACGAGGATGTATCGGTTCTGTTTCCTTCTGGTGGGAGGGTCGATCGGACCTACGAAGTCAATGCCCCACTTCTCAAACGGCTTCAAAGGAAGGATAGGTTGCAATGGCATGGCACTTGTCTTTGTGGGTTTCCCCATTCTTTGACAAGCATCACATCTTTTACAGTAATCATACGAATCTTTGTGAATTGTAGGCCACCAATAACCTGCTAGCAGAGCCTTCCTGGCTGTAGCTTCTCCTACAAAGTGACCTCCACATGGCTCGTCGTGGCAAGCCTTCAGAACAATCCCAATCTCTTCTCCTGCAACACATCTTCGGAGCACTTCATCTTTGCCTTTCTTGTACAGTGCACCACCTAGCAGGGTGTAGGGGGCTGATTCTAGCATGAGCTTCTTCCTTTCCCGACTAGAAATACCAGGAGGGTACTGTTGGGTTGCTAACAGATTGGCAATGTCTGCATACCAGGGAGTTACAGTTTCTACCAAGAATAGGGAAGCATCAGGGAGGTCTGGATCATCTCGTTCCTCGTCTGCAGTTTGCGGGATACGCGACAGATGATCAGCCAGAACATGGGAACGACCAGGCTTAGTAATCACCTCAAAGTCGAACTCCTGGAATAAAAGGAGCCATCTCATCAATCGTCCTTTCACATCTGCTTTGTTCATTAGGAAGGATAGGGCCTCATGATCCACATAAAATTTAAAGTGGGTAGATAGGAGGTAATGGCGAAACTTCTCCAGGGCAAACACCATTGCCAAGCACTCCAGCTCGGTCAGTGTATAGTTCCGTTCCCTCTCAGTGACTTTTCGGCTTGCATAATAGATCGGTTGATCCAACTTCGAGGAGCCCTTTTGGCAGAGGACAACACCTAAACCTTCAATTGATGCATCAATGTGTACATGGAACTCTTTCGTCCAATCAGGAGGTTGCAGAATGGGTGCCTCTATCAGACACTGCTTCAGAGTGTGGAAGGCTTTGTCACATTCTTCTGTCCAAGTAAACTCTGCATCTTTCCTCAGGAGCTTGTGCAAGGAAGTTGCCTTTGTCGCAAAATGGGCTATGAACCTTCTGTAGTAACCCACATGGCCTAGGAATCCCCTCAACTGTTTGAGGTTGGTGGGTGCTGTCAGAGCTGCAATCTTTTCGATCTTTGCAGGGTCTGTTGATATCCCTTGTGCTGAGACAATGTGGCCCAACAGAACTCCAGAAGAGACCCCAAAGATGCATTTGTCGGGGTTGAGGGAAATCCCATACTCCTGGCATCGGTCAAAGCATTGTTCCAAATGTTCCCAATGTTCACAAATCAAACTATAGACACAGAAGTCATCTAAATATACCTCAATAAAGTCGTGCAGATGATTTTGAAATGCGGCCATCATGACTCGTTGGAAAGTAGCAGGGGCATTGCAGAGCCCAAATGGCATCACTCGGTAAGCGTAGGTCCCCCATTCTGTGGTGAAGGTTGTTTTGGATTGGTCTTCTTCTGCGATTTGGACTTGGTTGTATCCGCTGAATCCATCCAAAAGAGAATAAAGTTCATGTCCTGCCACTGTGTCCAACAGTTGGTTTGTGAAAGGGATAGGAAAGTGATCCTTCTTTGTCTTGGAATTAAGCTTTCGGAAATCCACACATATTCGCAATTTGCCATTCTTCTTGGGTACAACCACGATGGGTGAAACCCATTCACTATTTGCCACTGGATAGATGAACTCGGCTTCCAGAAGCTTCAACAGCTCCGCTTTCACCAATGTGGAATAATTCGGGTTCATTCGCCTCTGTCGTTGCCGTACTGGCTTGGCATCAGGCTCCAAGTCAATATGATGTTGACATATTGTGGGATCAATCCCCTTTAGGTCTTTGTAAGACCATGCAAACACGTCCAAATTTTCTTTCAACAAGTTGTACAAGGTTGACAACTCCTCTTCTGGGAGACTGCTACCCACCTTCAAGTGGCGTTCAGTGCCTTCTGCATCCACAAAGGTTAACTGCCTTTCACCTTCCACTTCACGGATGAAGGTCCCACGGACTGCTTCTGGATACAGATCCGACTCCTTCAAGGGAGTGATGTCCTCTTCTAATGTCCCACTAGAACCAACTTCTTCTGTTGGTGGAGACTTAGGTTGCTCGTTAAGACGTTGAAATGGGATTAGAGCTGTTTCGGGTTTGGTTTCAAAATTAATTACCTCTTGGCTTGAAGACTCCTCTTCTGAAGATGACACATCCAAGAACGTCACATAACAGGGACCCTCTAATTTCTGTTGGGTTTGTCGGACTGGTGTTTGTTGGCACGGTGCATCATCATCATCTTTCTTTGGCAAAAATGGGTTAGGACGGCATGAGCCACTGCTGAAAGACGGCTTGTTCTTCTTAATCCATTTCTTATAAAGGTTTTGCATATGAGAAGATCCATTTACCAGACCAAATGGTATCATCACCATTCTGTCCCATAGCATGAGCTCATCGGCTTCTGATGCTTTTGGAACTTCTCCCTCAAATGTATCCTCTTCAGGTGGGATAGACTCTTCCATTTCACTTTCATAATCTTCTTCGTCCATATCATATCCATCCTCTTCTATCTCTGTCTCTGCGTCTGCTTCTGTTTCTGCTTCTGTAGGAGCTTTGTAACAGAAGAATAGATTCTCTGTTTCCTCTTCTGTCTCTGCCTCTGCTTCTGCTGCTGCTTCTGCTGTGACCATGTAACAGGGAGAGCAGTACATCCATGCTTCTATCTCACTGTCAGAAGTGATTTCAGAAGTCATTCCTGGTTCAGGCAGGAAGTATTCACCCATTGATAATGGCTTTGCATCTTTTGGAAGTCGGCTTACAGTATCCACTGTTAAGGAATGTGCCATTATTTTCTTGGGAAGGATCTATTTGACAGCATCTTCGTCTGCTGATGTTCCATCTGTAGCCTCATTAGGGGAGTCAGAAGATAATTCCAAGGAGGTGGATCCATGTCCTTTTTGAGAACCATACAGTTTCAGCACCACTTTGTTGGGTCCTCTGCCCAAGGTCAAAGTTCCTTTGAACCAATCCGTCCTTGCTCTGGCTTCAAAAAGCCATGGTCTGCCCAGTAATAGAGGATAGGATGTACCATAAGAGTTTGGCTTCACCACCAAATAGGTCAGCCAATAATCTTTTCCAGCCACTGTAGTCTTCACATATGGAAGAATGCCCAAAGGCTTGATTCTACTCTGATCCGCCAGTCTGATGAGCCATTGGGTTGGTTGCACACCTTGTAGGCCTAGATCCTTCATTGTCACATCCGTCATAATGTTCACTGATGAACCACCATCAATCAGTGCATTTGAAATAAAGCAACCTTCTATCCACGCGCCAGTCTCTGGAGTACCCGGATCTAGGAAAGCATTAGCCACATCCACTTCTTTTACAGGCTCTGGAGCCTTGTTGGACTTTGTTACTGTTGAGGGAGCAATCCTTAAACCACGTCTTTTTGTCAGTATACTTTTGAATCTTTTCCGGCAACTGGGGGACAACATCAATAATTGTCGAAATGTGAGGTTTGGTCTAAAGGTATTTAGATCTCTAACCAGATCGTATTCCTTAATAGGATCCACTGGCTTCTCTAACCGATTAGGGAATGGGGCAACACCCATTTTCATTTTCCCTCTTCCTTCCATCAGAGGAATTACAGGAACTTCTTCTGCCACTTGTGGCACTTCCTCCTCTTCTGTATCCTGGACCTCTGGTCCTGCCTCTGTAACTGTCTCTGTAACTCTCTGTGGCACTGTAGTGCTCTGTACGGCACTGTTAGGCTCTGTTCTGTTCTGTTCTTCTGTTGGAAGATTGAACTTCACTGTTCTGGCAGGAGGGTTATTTTCTTTCTGGATAGGTGGTTCCTTCTGCTTTGCACGCGTGATGGCAGCAACTTCCAATTCCACCAAATTGGAGGTAGGCTCTTGGGCCTTGGACGGACTATCAGTAGCACTGTTTTTCACTGGGGCTGGGCTTGGACAGTCTTTTGCAGTGTGGCCTTCTCCTTTGCATCGACTGCATAAGGGCTTGTAATCCACTGACCTTCGAGGATTTGGAAAATTTGGTGAGATGTGCCCCTTTTCTCCACATCTGTAACATTCCACTTCTGATCTCTGACCACCGCCAGATTGTCTTCCTCTGTAACTTTGAGAGGGAAATCTTCTGGGTCCGAAATTAGGACCAAACTCTCTAGGCTTGGGTCCAATATCTTGTGTTGTCATTTTGGATTCCAACAAGTTGAATCTTGCGTCTTCTTCCTTTCTTCTCCTATCATGCATCTCTTTCAGAGAGCAAATGTCCTCTGTATGATTCTTCTGCAAACAGTAGGAATAGAAGGCTCCAGGGATGGTTGGTTTTCGTGTACATTCAGTGGCTAAATGGCATGCTTGATGACACTTACCACACCAAGTATTTGACCGCATCACATCTCTTCCTGCTCCTGCAACGTTGGATATGCTTGCTGTGTTCACTTTCAGCGTCTGTAGTTGCTCTGTAATCACATCCATCAACTCCTTTTTGATGTTGGCAACTGAGTTGGATAAGTAATCCTTCAAGCTTTCTCCTCCGGACGTACTGGCAGGAGGGTTTTGAGGAGTCTCTGTAATCAATGCATAAACGGGTTGGGCTGGTACAGAGGGGTCTCTGTTCTGGTTCTGATTCAGTGCTCCTGTTTGAACTGTTGGCTATTGGCTCCAGTTGGTAGGGTTCCACTGTTGCTGCTGATTTGGCATTGAGGAAATTGGTTGAGACCATGGTTGTTGTGGTGGAACCACTATTTGAGGCATGGATTGTGGCCACTGTGGATTTGGTGCACTGTACTGTGATACCGGGGGCATCTGTTGGTAGGGATAGGGAACAGTCCTTGGAACTGCATTTGGTGGATACATCATTCCTGGCATCAGAGGAGGTAGGACTCCTCTTCCTGAATTCATCGCTAATCGAGCTTCCACTTCATCGTACAGTCTTGCACCTTCTGTTGCAGCTTGCAGGGTGGCTGGTCTTTGCAGCTCCACAAACTTACGGACTTCTGGTTGTAATCCTCTGAGAAACACTCCCTTCTAAATGCCATCATCTAGATTATGGTTAGTCCATCTCTTCAGGATGGATTCCATTCGGGAGACATAAGCTTCCACTCTTTCTCCAGAGGACTGACTTAGGTTCATGAATTCCTCTCACATCCTCTCTTCAAAACCTTCACGCCTAAATTTAGTGAGGAAGGCCAACTTCAAGTCGTCCCATGTGCCAAAAGTTCCTGCTGCTTGTCTCTCATACCACTGAAACGCCGCGCCCTTGAAAGTGGCGGGGAAGATTGCTAACCAATGCTCAGGGGTTCTGGCATTGTTAGCCACACACGCTACCATAAACTCTGCTACATGAAGATCGAGGTCTTCATTGTACTCTCCCTTAAAAACTGGCAATGGAACTACATTCGCTGGCCTGTCATCAATATTTCCAGGACGGATCTGGCTTGGAAGTGGACCTCCAGCAGGAGGAGGAAGGGCTTGATGTGCCATTGGGACTTCTGTAAAGAGTTCCGCAAGGGCGTCAAAGGCGGCTTCTGATGCGAGCTTGCTCTCGGCTCTGATTCTTGCTTTCTCTCTTCTCACGTACCTCTGGACTCGTTCTAACGCTTGCCTCTTTATTGCGTCATTCATCAGGGGGTTGACTCCACTATGTTGTTAGTGTTCCTCAGAGGGTTAACAGAAGGCTTCAGTCTCTGAAGGACTCTCTTGCCAACATTTCTTCTACTTCTTTCTTTTCAACGTCCCTGAATTCGGCTTTCATGCCACTGCACAGAGGAAGGTATTCGGTTCTGAAGGTGTCAAAATGCATACGTCTGAGCATTGTGGTGGTGCCATCATTATAGTAATGCCAGCTTCTTATGGTTTCAATAGTGTATGTTGTGAAAAACACTCTGTCTACCAACTTCCAGTGGGTTGCTAATTGAACAAATAGAAGATTATCAGTACACCAAGCATCCCATGTATCTTGCTGTTGAGCATCCACGAACAAATTCCAACTCTTTTCCTTCTTATCTTTGTGAACCTCTACAGACCAAGACTCCTGAAGCTTCTTCACAATCTCCCACTTGATGTTGTCTGGAAACTTTTCAATGAATGCCAAATCTTCCATGGATGGTCATCCTCTCTGTTTCTGCTCTTCAGTTTGTTCCCAAACAGTTTGCCACCAAGATGCAAGTTTCTGCTGCTTCAACAGGAAGAGGAAACTGTCCACCACATAGAGCATGCATCATGATGGTGATGTGTTTCCGCCATTGTGGGATGAACTTCTTGTGGAAAGTGGCTTTGATTATGAGAAATTCCAACTCTTCAGTGGAAGAAGGAACTTTACAAACATCCATTGAATTCTTCTCTTCTTGGCAATGCCATTTCCTTCATTTTCAGCCTCTTCTGGTGCTTGTTGATGGCAAGATTCCCCGGCTGCGCACCAAAAACATGGAGCCCCGAGAGGAACACCAAGGAAAAGGGAATTCTCTTGCAAGAAAATCTATCTTGTAACATCAACAAGCTTGTTTATCATGTTTCATATGATCACAATGAAGAAAAGAACACCAGGCACAACAAATCTTCATGCAGCATTATGTAGACCTCCCACGGATTTGATAAAATCGGCCACATTCTTCAACATCTTCACAAAATCCATCAATAGAATAAAGAAAGCAAAGAAGTACACCATCTTGAAATGGAAATACATCACATATTATTCATCTTCAATATCTTCATAGTCTTCTCTCTCAATCTCTCATATACAATCACTCTATTTGAGTAGAATTAGCTATCTCTGACTCTCTCTCTCTCTCTCTCACTCTATCAATAATACATCATATCCTCACTACAATCTCTCAAAAATTACTCTCAATAATCACTCTTAGGTCGTGGATACCCCTCCCAAGAGGTATGTCTGATATGAAGGGTCACCAGAGCCACTACAGTGTCTCTTCATAGCTCATTACTGTCACTTCACTCTAGTCTTCACTTGAGTCTTTAACAGCTACTTCTTCCACTTCCTTCAGCTCTTTTGCACTTGTATTCACCTCTTTCCAAGGCTAGAAAACTTTCCCAAAGTCACACATACATTCCACAGAACACTTACAGAAGCATACAGAACAGTCTACAGAACAGTACCAGAACAGTCTACAGAACAGTACCAGAACAGCTATAGTACAGAACAGAACAGAAGCAGAACAGAAGCAGAAGCTCTACAGAATACCAACAGAAGGTTACAGAAGGTCATCAAAACCTCATAACTCATTCTCAAATCATTCCAAACTCTCACAAAACATTCAATAAGCTTTCTCAATATCTCATTCTTCATCAATCAATACTCCTTCCCTCCTTACAGAAGACAATCAGAACAAAACAGACCAAAACAGAACAAAACAGAAGGTATACAGAACCAATCAGAACCTATCAGAACATCACAGAACCATCAACAAACATCATGAACTTCCAAAACACAATCAATATCATCCAAAACATTCTCAAACCACTTCCAAATCAATCAATCATCCCATAAAATCAACCATTCAGCTCTCAAAAACAACAAAAATCAGCCAAAAAACAAGTCATTTCAACACTCAACATATATATTGACATGTTAATTGTTGGGAGTGCTCATAATGGATAGATGCTTTGAAGAGTTAGCTCAAGAAGAGCTTTGTGGAAAGGGCATGGGATATGCCTCTTGCATACTTCGTATGCACAATCAATCTGAAGGACTCCTCTGCTTATCACAGAAAGAGTGCATTCGTAAAGTTCTTGAGTGGTTCCATATGTAAGGTATTAAAACTATTGGATGTTCATTACCTTCTCATATGAAGTGATGACTAGGAAATCAGTGCAAATAAAGGCAAAAAAATGTGCTCAACATGGAAACATCCTTTGCAAATTGACACTTTGCTTTTGTACTCTTTTGTAAAATTTCAAATATGAAGCAATGTAAAATGTGTAGTCCAAAAGGCTCACATTAAAAAATGTTGAAAGGAAAAGGAAAGGTCAAACCCTTTTGTCTCATTCCAAAAATTGAAAGGTCCTTAGACCTTAGCCAATGTATGCAAATTTTAATTTTATAATTCAAGAACGGAAAAGGAGGTGGTTGCAGCCGTGGGATTTGGGGAGGTGGGAGGTTGAGGTGGTTACACCCTCTCTCTTCCTTTATCTTCTCTTGTCACGGTTCATTCCTTCCTCTCTCTCATTTTGGCACAACACTTGCCTTCTTGTTTTTGTTTCCCTCTCTTGTGCTTTCATGGCAAGATCTCATGGAGAGTGAGGAAGAGGAAGAGGGTGAGGATGGAAGACTTTCTCTCAATTTCTTGTGTGCCTATCTCTTGTGTGTTTGGAGAGCATGGTTCTTGGTGAGAAGAAGGAGAGTTTTCTTGTAGGTTTTCATGGCCAGCAAATGTATTTGCAGCCTCTCTTGGCCGGTTCGTGGTTCGATTTGTGCCGTGGCAGGGTGCTCTTCATTTGGTGCACTGGCCGGGAAAAGAGGTGGCTATGGAGCCTGCAAGAGAATGGGTTGCAGTTGTATTTTGGCCATGGAAAAATTGAATCTTTACGAGCTGCATTCTTAGAGGAAGAGGATGGACCTGCTTTGATGGGATTATTAGTGAAGGCTTCAATAAGGATTGGGTAATGCCCTATAGATGGATCTTGCAAGCCTTGACGACAGTTGCGATTACAGATGTAGTGGTAGGATCAGGCGCAGGATCAAGAAACAACCTAGCCCGTGCTAATAATGGTAGCATCGAATGTTCAGAGAAAAATGGCCACGCATGATTAGGTAGGTCTCACTGGCACACATAACCTTGAAGACAGCTGTGATTTCGGACGACGTGGTGGCATCAGACATAGAATCAAGAAGTGACGATAGCATCAGTTAGTCAGAGGAAGATGGTTGCGCAGGATTTCCAGGGTCTTCCAAGGCATGCGATTCCTGCAGACTAGCGCAGACTGTTGACTTTCAATGATCGATGGAGGTGTGGAAAGCCTGACAGAGGTTGCCATAAGGCAAAAACGGATGACACTTTCTTATTAAGGGGCCAATGTTTCTGAAGATCCAGCAACTAATCAATAGCTAGGAGGGAAAATGTCTCTGAAGATCCAGAGGCTAATCGATGCCTAGGACTGATTATTGAAATCCCCAACTCCCAGGTGGGGGGGAATCATCGGAAGGAGAACAGAGAGGAATTCAGATGAAGAAAGGCGAAGTCTGGTCGTGGCAATGGAAAAGAAAAAGATAGACCGGCCGATTCGACGAACTTGCGAGCGACTGAGGAGAGACGGCAGCCTTGCAAACGACGCATCCAACGGCCATTCAACCTTACCTTATCGCTCCATTTCTTTTAATAAAGAAAAAAAATAAGGAAGACCTTCCTTAAAGCTCGTTCATCCACTTCCTTTTGACCTTTGCAATATCACTCATTCTATACACACAAGTATTGACTAATTTCTATTTATTTTAGTTTTATCTTTAATAAAACTTACCTTCCTTTCCCTTCCAAAATATATCAACTGGGTGGAGTGCATAATTGCCATATCTTTTGTGAGGGTATGCAGTACGGTTATATATTTTTCGGGTTTTCCTTATGAGCTTTATGATGTGGTTGCTTTTTCTTTCTATCCTAAGTGTGAAATTGTTCTTGTATGCAAAATTGTTGAAGAGCCCTATCTTTCGAGTTTTGTTTGGTGTGCTTTATAACCTAGGCTCAACATCCTAGTTGTGATTCTATTTTGTGTGTTATTTCCCTCCTTATCTAATGGCAATTCAAAGATGATGAAGAAAAAAATGAAGACCGAAGATTGAAGATGAAGTTTTTCAAAGATCTGATCGTGGTCCTTCTTCAAGTTTGTTCGTGGGGACGCTTCACACTTAAGTGTGGGAGGAAATGATGACCAGGAAATCAGTACAAATAAAGGCACAAAAATGTGCTCAACATGGAAACATCCTTTGCAAATTGACACTTTTCTTTTGTACTCTTTTGTAAAATTTCAAATATGAAGCAATGTAAAATGTGTAGTCCAAAAGGCTCACATTAAAAAATGTTGAAAGGAAAAGGAAAGGTCAAACCCTTTTGTCTCATTCCAAAAATTGAAAGGTCCTTAGACCTTAGCCAATGTATGCAAATTTTAATTTTATAATTCAAGAACGGAAAAGGAGGTGGTTGCAGCCGTGGGATTTGGGGAGGTGGGAGGTTGAGGTGGTTACACCCTCTCTCTTCCTTTATCTTCTCTTGTCACGGTTCATTCCTTCCTCTCTCTCATTTTGGCACAACACTTGCCTTCTTGTTCTTGTTTCCCTCTCTTGTGCTTTCATTGCAAGATCTCATGGAGAGTGAGGAAGAGGAAGAGGGTGAGGATGGAAGACTTTCTCTCAATTTCTTGTGTGCCTATCTCTTGTGTGTTTGGAGAGCATGGTTCTTGGTGAGAAGAAGGAGAGCTTTCTTGCATGTTTTCATGGCCAGCAAATGTATTTGCAGCCTCTCTTGGCCGGTTCGTGGTTCGATTTGTGCCGTGGCAGGGTGCTCTTCATGAAGGCTAGTTAGGTAGATTATCATGATAGGACTCAGATAACCAATATTCCATATATATCCATGATGGGAAACTTAATGTATGCCATGATAGCCACTAGACCTAACATAGCATTTGCAGTGGGATTTATGGCTCATTACATAGTGACACCAAGCATACAACAATGGGAATCTATTGAGCTATAGAGTGCTCGATTTGGAGTTATAGTGTTTAAGTTATGACAAATCCAAAGATTTGACCACGTGTCATATCATGATATATTTTAAGGACACTATAGATATGTGTATTATTGTGGCCAAGATACTAGAGTCGTGGGCTACATGGAACCTAGGTATGAATATGACTCTTACATTGCCTTCAGACTCTATACATGCCATTCATCTTGGCCTTTCATGTGAATACCAAGCACATTGAGGTATTTTATTACTTCATTAAAGAGATGGTTGAGGACAAGAAAATAGAGCTTGTTAAGATCTCAATTGATGAGAGTCTTGCAAATCTATTTGCTAAAAGTCTCCCAGTGGAACATTATGCCTTCCTTAGGAACATCCCTCACCCTACCTTGAGTACTCTATTTAACTTCTAACTTGAATTAACATTGAACTAGTTGGCCAAACATGCCATTGCCACCCCAACTTGGACACCCACCTCAAGGAGAGCACAACAACCACTGCCAATCAACCTTAAGTTGACCTCTTATGGAGCGACCTTGAATTTTGGATACACATTGACCTTTTGGATTGTGAGACATATTGACGTAGTTGGCACCCAATATTGGCCACACACCATAAGGAAATGACATCTTTTATCCGAGCAGTGAGTACACCTCCTACTTTGAATGGCAACATCACCTATACCTTGAGCCCTACCTCCTACTTGAAGCTGCATCAAGATAGTCTAATTGAGCCACCTTAAGGGTTTGAAAGGTAGGCAATTATTGAACGCACTCATTACCACCATTGTTAGCTAAGGTAACTCCCAGTAAAGAACCACTCCTTAGCCTCAAGGTTTCCTTAAGAAGCTCAAACACTCTCATGGTTGACAAGTGGCTTGAGAGGAAAAATAGTTTTTCACCTAATGACCCATGATATTACAAAACCTTATAAGGAGAATAATAATATTCACTCAGCTAGGGAGAGAAGTTACAAATTCAAAAGAGTGGACAAGAAAGCCCTGAAGTGCACAAGAGATGTCAACTAAAGGACTTGCACTTGAATCCCTTAGGACTCCACACCACAACATTACCTAGACCAAAAGACACAAGTCCAACCACAAAGGGGAAAGGCTAGTTACAAAACCAACCACAAGTTTCAAATACACTAAGCTTCCTTCTTCTTAATCAAGTTACCTCCAAGCCCTATAAGAACTTGCTCTAAGTTTCATGACCTAGATAAATGTGACACTTATTTAACGAGACGTATTCCCTTGCTATCAAGTCCAAGGTTGTGACTACTATGATATGCAAAAATTAAGGGGAAAACAAATAAAGATCATGACAAACCATGATGAAGATTAAATTGAGAAGAAAGAATAACAAGAGAACCTAGATTTGGATAATATAACCTAAATAGACTTAGAATATCTAGGTTGATTAACCATAGCCTAACAATACATCAAAGAGAATAAATAATTCAATAGGCCTATCTAGTCTTCAAGGATAACAAGGTACCTTTCCAAAGTACCTAACTTGCTAAAGACCACTTTATCATGACTATCATTAAGGTAAACTGTGTCTTCTTTGAGAGATCCCATTGCCTCAATGTAGCGTTACATACCTATGTACTAATTGCCAGACACAAAAATATTTCATTAGCAAGGTGATCATTCTATCAATGTCTTTAGGCCTCTTTGGAGTAGAAATTGAATACTTCTTCAATTAAAAAAAAGAACAAAAAGAAACATAAGATAGATATAAGTTAAAGCTCAACCTCAAAAGTGATACTACTACCATGTTGAAAATAAGAATAGATGTCATGGATTCAGCACCCAACATAGGAATGAAAGGAAGCAATAAAATAGAAATTTACCTTCATCCCAACCAACAAATAAAAACCACAAAGAAGGTCAAAGGCTAGGTAGAAGAGGCCCAATCATACTTTAAGAATACAAACTCAATGTTAGAATAGAATGTTCAAGATCTCTCAAGCATGGAGCCACCATGTCCCCAGCATACATCAAATCTAGCGGGCGGAAATCATGCGTCTAATCCACCTATCCAAGGGAAAAAAGGAAAAAAAAAACAATTCCATCCATGGACAAGGGCCTAAACACAAAAGGTCTAAAAGATATAAGTACAACAAAGTAGATGTAGGCTTATTAGTTGCCCAAGCCTCCACCCAAGTATTAGTGCCTCTCAGTCTACCGATGAAGTAAAGTCTAATGTTGTGGCAGGCATTTAAAACCTAGATATAGAAGAAGCTACAAAACCAATGTGACCAACATATACATGCAGGAATCTAACCTTGAAATGCACATACCTAGCTTAACACCTAGCCCTACACCTAGAAACTTGCAAGTCAATGCCTTCTATAAAGGAATTAAAATGCATTTAGGGGACACAACCAAACATGGGATTGTATGTTGGAGAAAATGTGTGTTATGAGCCACATGTTCCTATAAGCATGGGGTAGTTCTCCTATGGAGATGGATTGCTTCAATGGGACTTTGGTCAATGGGACAAAAGTAAACCTGTTGAAATGTCAAAGGGCTAGCTAAGGAAAATTTTAGGTATTCCATTCTTTGTGAAATTTATTGTCATAAAGGGAGTGGACTACAATATCCTACTAGGTAGACCTAAGATGTGGAATGCTCATGTATATGAAGAATGGGGTGGTGGACTAATAACTCTCGAAAATTGAATAGAAGAAATCCATATAGAAATGGACATGTGGAAGACCACCAATTAACGTAGATGCCATCTTTGTAATGCTCAAAGGAGGTTCATGAACTATTCCCAATTATAGACCTCTCACCAAATGTATACCTTGCCCAAAGGATGAGCATTATTGGATGCACATTTTTGTAACCATCGACTTGCTATTCTCTAATGGTGAGGACAAGTAGAAGAAAATATTTGAGCAAGTAAGATTTGGAGACCTACGTGTGAAGATCTCCTGTAGCTCCTCGTCGCTCATCCCTCGACTCATCCTGATGATCTAAATATCCACAAAGGTCACCTGCATAGACAAAAAATGATGTTAGCATAATCAATATAAATCATACAAAGCACGGTAATATAAATCTTAAAAAAACAATCTTACTTAAAATTCATATCTTATGTACCCTTATAAGCCATTCGTCAATGAATTGAGTAGGTGGATGCTCCAAGTGTATGAAGTACCCTATGGTCCCATATCAATCTCCTGACACAACTTTGCATACACTCGAAGGTCGATAGACATGTCACCACAAAAGGATGAGTCCACCTCATTCTCAAAGAATTCTTGGACTCTTGTATTTCCATCATTATTATCCAATGCTAGCTCCTCTACATGATCCAAGCTTTCGATGGCCTCCACCCCTTGCAATATCGATCCCTCTATTTGCATATTGTCCTCATCTCTATGCTCAGAACATCGCTTTCATCATATACTCCCATACTTCGGGAAGTTGAAGGTATAACATACCACCATCGAGGTTGTCGGGGGTCTGGATAGAAAACTACTTGTTCACAATCATGTACAAGAGAGATTTAACTATTGTGACATGTATCATGTTGTAATACATTTAAAAAACACATGCATTCATGAACCTGTTCACAATGGGCCGGTAACACAAATGTGTCACGCAAATCCATCCTTTTTTTTTCGAAATCTTTTTTGAGAAATCTAGATGGACCTCATCAAACTGTTGCTCCAGCTCCTTCAAGTAACACTTTGAACCACTACACATCGAATAAGATCATCTAGAAGCTACAGTAATCCACCGTGACAATACTTTGCAAGTTCCCAAAATACTCCATCTCATCTATAACCATGTTTGGATCCGTTGCTCGTCGTCAGCTCTCTTGCTCGAACCTTGGCATGATACCACAATCTATTATGGAGCGCATTTTGCTACCACTATGCTCCAAGTAAAAATGTCGTCCACATGACCATGCTGCACTATATATTTTGTACTGTACATTGAAACACTCAATTAGTTGTCGCATATAAAATATAGATACGAAAAAATCTAAACATGTCATCACCTTTGGACTACATCCTATCGAGAATTTGGGCTCCTCGGTTGAGACCTCCGCCCCTTCGCGAGATGCTACAGTCAAAGCTCCATGCAACCATCGCGTTGACATAAACCACGGCATCTCCTCCATGCCCTCAGGATATTAAATTGGTCGATGGCGTGTACTACGTTGAAATTCAGATCGCGCTTCCTCTTGATCTTTCCCAGCTTGCTGGTACCTAGCAAGCCACGTCTCCATAAAGGCATGACGTAACATACAAAAGCGATTCACTTTCTTCTTCATTGCAACATCAATTCTTTTTTCTACCCCATTTTCAACCACCACATCTCTGGTCAGTCTATCATCGTCCTTGAAGCATCCATGGGTTTATTCTAATCTATGGAAGCTTTGGACAGCTTATATCTTCAATGTCAATAAAATTCTTGGTTCTCTTGCCAATAATTGGAGTTTTTAGCTTGTATTCGAGTTATTCTCTACCATCTTCCAAGTTCTTCATCAAATAGAAGAAGATTATTCCTTCATCAACCATTCTTGAAGTATGGAGCAACAATGGAGTCCATATGAAGTTGGGAGCTTATGCTACATTGAAGCTTGCTGAAATTGGAATTTCAGTGGATCTTTATAGCTAAAGACAATATATTTTTGTGTGAGGACTCTACATCAACTACATTCATTAATCACAAGCATATAAGGTACTTTAAATCATCTTTAATCTCTCCCTTCTAAATTCAATTGCTGAGCTGATCCAATTGATGAATGAGAGATTAAAATGATTCAGAATTCCAATTATTCTCTTAAAAGGGCTTCATGAATAATCCATTTAGCAATCCTAGTGATTAATCTCTGATTGATCACTTATATTCATTGAAAATAACCACTTCCAATGCTTCAAATTCTCACCCATTCTTCTCTAACCTGACATTGAACTGTTTTCCTTTTGTCTCATTGCCTTGAATTTAAAAAAAACGTTGCCCAATGGTAAGTGGAATACAATTGTAAAGCACTGAGTCACTGCTGCAAGTATTCTTTACCTAATCCCACTTCATCTTCAGTTCAATTTCTTCCATTCTCATGCATATCATGAAATGATAATCAAATCCTTTCCAATATATGCATTTCATGTTATTTTCTTAATCTAGCATTGACCTGCCATGTATCTACCCACCACGAGGAAAAGTGGATGCCGAGTGAGTTGGTAGGACAAAAGAGAGGTGACCCTCCCCTACTGACAAGGACTCTGAAGGGGAGCACAAACCGGCTTGAGAGGGAAATTTGCACACCCCTCAAATCTCGGATCCCACACATTTAAAGTTCAAGCACAGGTACCACTCAAGGGAACAAGAATTCAACCTTCAGCATGGTATATATAGCATGGGTTACATGATGCAAAGGTAAATGTATGGCAACATAATGCAATGCAAGTGGAAAATAGGGATAGAGTTATGCTGAGCATTATGAATGATATTGGTGGCATTTGTTAATTGGGTCAATAATAAAAGAGTTGGAATAGGGTTTTCAAGCAAAGTTCCATTGATTGGACCCTCCTTTTGCAGGATACAATGGGATTGTTCAATCCTTGGTTTATTGCAAATGTTATTTTCAGTATTGGAAAATGTATGGAGCTCATTTTCAGGTCTACATGTTGGTACATGCATGAAAATTGATGGTACAAGTCATTAAATGACCAGAACAACAGAGCATTCACAGGTTGTAGGAAATTCCAGACAGCTACAGTAAATTACTTATAGAATTTTTTGTACTCAACTATTTGCAACACTTGATAGCTCATTTGAAAGGGGACATCCTAAGCTTTATACAGTGCCAAGAAGTTGGTCATTTGGATCTTTACAGCTCAAGATATTTGAGTTTTCCTTCTGTTGTATACTCAAGATAGGATGTCACCTATGGCAAAAAATAAAAGAAAGGAACCTATTATGCATACCATCAGTGAAGGATTAAAGGATTATCAGTTGGATAAAGAGCATGAAGCTACATAAGAGGCTATTTACCTTGAGAACCATGGTAATGAGGAACTAGAGATAAGTTCAACACATGCTGCAGCAAACAAACAAGTGAATGGGGCTGGCACTACTCATGTCTCTACTAGTTCTAACAGTTTTCAACAACTCTCCAATGACATTAAGGATATGAAATCAGGCATTGAAAAGCTTGTAGCTCTCTTGAGTGAGAAGATATTACCTACAACTAATCCAAATGCTCCAAATCCTCAAAAAACATGAAATGCATGTATTGAGAGCAATCAAAGTCCTCAAACCCCAAGGTTGTTGGGCACTTTGAAGTTGGAGAGTCATCAAGAGCTCAGTCCTCTTATGTTTAGCCTCAATTTAAGTCCCTAAATCAACCCAAGTCCTACACTAGCCCTCATGGACAGGATTTGGAAGATAAGGCCCAAGCAAACTCAAGGCTTGATGATGACACACATGGATGCCATCCTTTTTACAAGACTTTCTATGGACACCCTTCTAAAATCCCTAAATCTACACATGAAGAGAAATCTGAAGAACAAAGGTCCTATCATGGTCAAGCAAGTGGAGGAAATAATTCTCATGGGCAGCACCCATATGATGGACATGGTCATGTGAATTCAGTTTCAAATTCTTATGGACAGCAACATCATGTCAATAATAATCATGTATATAATCAGCCCCCTAAACAAGGCCCTCATTCAAATCACTTTTGGTCTCATCAAATTAATGGACAACAACCACCAATGAATGTCACACCAAATATACACTCTCTAATGTATGGACATCAAGTCTATGGAGAGCCTCATGTTGTTGGCAACTATTTCTCTCCGTGGCAAGGAAATTTTAATAAGCCAAATGGGTTTGCAAATATTCATGGACAGAAAAAACCATTTGTTCATGGAACATGGAATAATGATGTTCAAAGACAAAATTCTTTTGGTCCAAACTTTTATGGACAGCAACACAATAATGGCCAATCTCATCAATATGAGCGGGAACACAAGGAGAAAATAACAATTTCTATTTTCAAGGGTGAAAATCCATCCCCTACCGAATTAGAAGAATGGTTTGACAAGCTTGAGATGTATTTTTCCTTGTATCCTAGACTGGAGAATGCCAAGGTAAACTTTGTAGCCCTACATTTGGAAGGATATGTACACACTTGGTGGCAGTACATGTCAAGGATTGGTAATGAATTCTTAACATGGGATGCATTAAAGCAAGCAATGATCGAAGTTTTTGTGTCATATATTGAAAAAGAGAAGTTAGAGAAGAAGTGGTATGCTCTTGAGCAAAGGGGATTATCGGTTAGAGATTATTCTAACCAATTCCTTAACCTCTCCATGTATGTGTATGGAGTATTCGACAATGCCAAGCTGAATAAGTATATATTTGGTCTTGAGTCTTCTCTATCATCGGAAGTGGGAGCTATGAAACCATCTTATTTACAAGCTCCCATACAATTGGCTGAAAGGTATCGTAAAAAATACAAGAGTTTCCAGCAAAGAGCAGGGCAACATTTTCAGCCAAACCAGCCCACTAGAACAGCTGTAAATTATGGACAGTCAAAGACTGAATTTCAGCAAGGAGGAAAGCCAACACATACCTATAGCAAGATCCCTACATTCCCTACTTTTTATGAACCAAAACAGGGCAATAATTTCAAGTTTAATGCTGAAAACAGATCAAATGGAAAGAGGACTAAAATTAGTGGCAAAACTCAATTCCTTTGCAAGGAAAGCATGTGTCTAATGACAAGTTGAAGGACATGTATGCGAAAGGTCTATGCTTCAAATGTAGGGAGAAATGGTCTCCTAATTTGATGGGACCTAAAATGGGTTGGCACTGGCTATAGCACTAGCCGGACCTCTAACATGCACAAGCCAACCCCACGGCCTTGCGGTCAGGAGCGTCTATAGGACGCATTGCCCTGCCATTGTACATACATTTTGCATTTGTATCGTGTTTTGTAGTCGAACCCTTAACCTTCTTAAACTCCTCAGAGGGAGACCCTACACATTTTGGTGTAATTCACCACGTAGAACAACATAGGAGGCACCCCTCGGCTGATTGCCGTGGCCCTACTGCGAACCTCCTACACCTTGAGGATTGGCCCCTCGATGTGTCGCTAACACATATATCACATACGAAACATACTCCACTCTTGGTACCAATATTATATCATTTTAGGAATATACCAGTCCTCACTTGCTTGTCCCCTTGGACCCACCGTCTAGACCTACAGCTTGGGTGCCTTACTCTCTCCAACGTGGGTCATTTATACTTCAACCAATTGCTATGCATGCGAGGAATAGATACCATGTGTATATGATTCATGCAAAAGTGGATGATTTTGCATAACCAATTATGGTTTAAAATCAGCCTATGTGTCATACAAAAACAACCCTTTTAATGAATTTCTGCTAATATGCAATGCTTCGTTGTAGGAACCTAGCACCAAGGCAAATCTCGTGCTGCTAGATCCATTATTTTCAAATAAACCGCATCCTAAATGTTATGCATAAAGAGAACAATGAGACTTTGTATTATTTCAGTGTTTAAACTATTGTATAACATCATTCTCCCCCTCACCGTTTAAATTTTGTTGCAGTGCATAGGTGGAGGGTTTTTGTTGCAGTGCATAGGTGCATAGGTTGCAGTGCATAGGACTGAAGCATGCGCACTTTAACACAAAGGCCAAGACCAAACTAAGGCTTAACCTCATGCTTCAGTCCCGTCAGACATTCACATACATAGATCTTATTTTTCCATTTTTTTCGAACGCAAGAAACCCATTTTTTTCATTTTTTCATATTTTTAGCCCAATCTACATTTGTGTATCCTAAGACCTGTACATCCTTACCTCGCTCATAAAAAAGTTCATAATGTAAAGTGGACTTCACATATCTCAATTTACATCTAACTGCATCCAAATGAGGCTTTCTAGGCATCTCCATAAACTGACTGACAAGGCCAACAGCATAGCTCAAGTCTGGCCTTGTGATAGTCATGTAAATCAAACTCCCTACTATCCTCCTGAACATAGTAGGGTCTTCTATCTCATCCCAACGTCGGCACTCAACTTCACATTTTGTTCCAATGGTATTGAAAGAGGCTTACATGCTGTCTTACCATACTTGGATAACATGTCCAAGCTATGCTGCCTTTGGGATAGCTATATACCATCATCATATCTGATCACCTCAATACCAAGAAAGTAGCTCACCCAAATCCTTCATCTCAAACTTCTTCTTCAAGAAGTCCTTAACTTCAGCAATCCCATTGTCGCTGTCACCTCTAATAATCAAGTCATCCACATAAATGACTATGATGACCAAACCTACATCTCCCCTTCTCACATAAAGTGAGTGATTAGCATTGAAAATACAAAATCCAATATTGACAATATACTATCCAATCTTGTCAAACCATGCTCTAGGTGCTTGCTTCATCCCATAGAGCGCCTTCTTTAACTTGCACACATATGTGGGATGCTCTAAATCCTCATAACTTACTCGCTACTCCATATACACTTCTTTTTGCAATTCACTATGCAAGAAGGCATTCTTAACATCCATTTGTTGCAGGAAAGGAGATACATGATAATGTATGGTATGTCAATTCATGTGCATCTAATCATATGACCAGTCATGTTGAATGGTTTAGAGAGATGCACGACTTACAAAATCCAGGTTATGTGCACACGGGTGATGATTCATGCCACCCAATTTCACACATTGGAAATGTTCCCTTGTCCTTGTCTGATGGCCAGACAAAGAGTCTAATAGATGTATTACATGTGCCATCAATCATAAAGAATCTAGTGTCTATTGGCCAAATGGTAGAGCAAGGGTTGCAGGTTTGATTCAATGCAAAATGTTGTTTTGTAGAATACTTTAATGATAAGTGTAGGTTGGTCGCATGTTCACTTTAGATGCTAGAATTTCTGCAATGGATGTTGTTATGTATACTAAAGAAAAAGGAGTGGTTGCAGACATTGAAATATGGCATAAATGTATTGGACATGCAAGTGTGCAAAGGCTAAAATTAATGCAATCCAGAGGATTGGTTATAGGGTTGCCTTCTTTTAGAGTTGCAGAATTTCATAAATTGTGAGAAGCATGCCAATTTGGTAAGCAGGCGAGACAACCCTTCTCGTATGATAGAGAAATGAGTAGAAATATACTTGATCTAGTGCATACAGATATTTGGGGGCCTACACAAAATGTATCTCTTGGTGGCAGCGACAAATACTTTGTCACATTTATTGATGACTATTCAAGGAAGCTATGAGTATATTCCATGAAGGAAAAGAGTGATGTATTTGAGCACTTCAAATCTTTCAAGGCAGTCATTGAAACAAAAACAACCTTGAAAGTGAAGTGCTTGAGATCAGGTGGAGAGGGAGAGTACCTCTCTAATGATTTTAGTGGCTTCTTGAGGACTCATGGGATAAAGAGGTAATTTACTTGCAGGTATACCCCACATCAAAATGGGGTTGCGGAAAGAAAAAATATGCATATTGTAGAATTTGCACGGCCGTTAATGGCTGAAACTTCATCAAATGTTGCATAACAAACAGATGCTCATTTTTTTCATAGTTTCCTTGCTGCAATTTACCACTATGAATATCATCATTTTTAGCATAACAATAGGCTGCAATATGACCTGTCTTGCCACAAAAATGTAAAACAAGAGCAAAATTTCTAGAACCTCTATTCTGCCATCCACCTCTTCCTCTAGAACTGTCCCTACATCTAAAGTTTGATGCCCTCCTGAAACATGCATTTCACCAAATTGCTTATTGAACATGTTTTGCTAGTTATTGCCAACATGTCCCATACCATGGCCTCTCGAAGAGGATCTACCACATCCTGAACTTGAGTAAAATGCTTGGATTGTTTACCATTTCTTTCAAATGAGTCACCCTGCATATTGATCTCTTTGGTAATCATGAGAGAGTTCAAGTCATCAAAATCTAGAAATGGATTTCGTACATATATTGAAGTAACAAATCATTTCTGTGCCTTCTCATTATTAAGGCCACTCAAAGTGGATGAAACCAAATCATCATTATCAGGCATTGCATCAATTGTTGCTGCTAAATCATCTACAATGCTTCTCACCTTCAAAACATACTCATTGATAGACATTTTCCCTTTCTTCAAGGTATTCAACTCTTGCTTGAGTTGAATCTTCCGTGTCTATGTATTCACTGAAAACATGTTCTCAAAAATTGTCTAGGTGCTGCATGTGAAGTTTTCACATTCCTGTTATGTCCCAATATCGTATTATCAATGACTGCAAATAGCCAATACATCACCTTTTACTCTTTTGCATTCCATTCTTTCCATGCTTTTAATTTATCTACACCAGCTCTGGCTCCTTTTCTTCACCTAAAACAAACTCATAAATGCCCTTTCCAATGGGGAAGTTTGTTACATGAAACTTCCATGAAGGGTAGTTGTTCTTGTCAAGCTTTTCAATGATGGGATTTCCCCATTGTTCATTGCCATTATCACAAAAAAGGATACAACACAGCAAGCTAGTCTTCTGCAACCTTTCACAACAAAGTGCACAACAATACACCAAGCAACCATTTTCATTGATTGCTTGATAGTACATGTAATCCACAACCTATTTGCAGATAAACCTTATGTTTTCTTCCTGGTGGCAAACACCTAAAAAATTATAGATTCGAAATCTGTAAACTATGCACCCACTTCCGGTCAATATAATCAAAATCACAATGTACCCTAAAACTGTTGTCTACAACCTTGCGGCTCTAAAATAGGGTTTGAAATGGCCTCAAATGCCCAAAGAAACTGTGAGAATGCTCTAAAGGGCTCATCTACAACATATATAGTTCTCTACTTGCATATAAAATCTCACAACAATCTGGTATTTTCACTCTACCTTGCTTCCGGTGCCTCCACAAACACTATCCAAGAGAAAGAGTGGACGAATGGGAGAGCTTCTTACTCATTGCTTGCTTACTCGAACCTTACTTCTTTTCCTTCACTTCAACCTTCAAAAAACCAGCCTCTCTTAGTGGCGTGGCTCTGATATCATGTCAAGAATCGTGTGGTGGGGGGACTTGCTTGAGCTGCTGCACCAAACACACACTATATACATAAGAGAAAGCTCACTCGAGAACATAAGAAGAGAGATGGAGGACAAAACGTTTTCTTGTTGATTTATTATTCTTCTTCCACACACTATAATGTACACAAAATGAGATACAACATAAAGGAAAGTGTCCTACTAAGTCAAACAGTGCATACTAGACTACACTAATCGACTGGCGCTATATGTTTGCTAGCTGTAGGTAGGTGTAATAAACTAAATATAATAAGTGATAAGTCAGTGGCCATATGAGTATCATAATGAGCACTAACGTGCAAAGTGTAGACGTGCGGACCCATCTAGCCAGGTGGTCCATCATCAATGTCTGCATGTGTTGAGCTTGCCATCTCAACATTACCCTCATAGTAGCCTTATGCACACAATAAGGTCTCAGGGACCCATCGCAGCTGACCATGCGTCGACGTTTATGGTTCCGCCTTGGCCTCCTAGGTTGTGGGTGTAGATCGTTAGCCTTGCAAGGCCGTGGGTTTCTCTTCCTAGGTGTGGCGCTCCTTGTTTCAATACCATTTTAACTGGGGTGTTGAGATATCGAGCTCCACTCGTGATATGCTAGGGTGACCGTTGTGCATTTATGTCACCGACTTATTAGTTGCATATGCGGTTGGTACACTGCCCATGAATAATAGCTAGATGACAGTTATCCTTATCTACTCTAGTTCGTGGCTCAATTAGTATGCCACCTTAGTTAGTTGAGTTTGGTTTTGAGACCCACATATAGGGCTTTTCTATTTCTTTTGTACTTGAGTTCTTTTGGCTTACACAACTAAGAAGAGGAAAACTGTTTTCAGCCTCCACCTGTGTGTGTATTCTCCCATTGTGCAAGCAAGAAAGCTACAAGGGAGACTCCTTCCTTCTCTCCCACAATCTTGACATGGTATCAGAGCTTGGTTCGTGGTAAGGAGCTCAAGAAAGCAAACCAAGTTCGCGGCATTCTGGTAAGAGGACCAGTGTTGCTTTCATTTTTCTGTTTTGGGAGCAAGTCTCTGCAAGTAGCACAGTCGAAAAGTGCAAGAGTGCATTGTCTCAGATTGAGATGCCCTTCGCGGTGTAGCAATAGGGCAGTATATGCTGCGGGCAAGGGCTATAGCCCTTATTTGCTCGGTTTTTTTTATTTGAGGCCATTTCGGGGCCTGTTTTAGAGGCGGAAGTTTTCCGTACGCACTCAGGAAAAGGCCCTATTTTTGCTGTGCGATCACTATTCTACAGGTCGGTGAAAAGTTTCCGTAGAAATTGCATCGTATGCCAATGCGCAGAGACATTGTGAGTTACATAATCATCCTTGTTGCCTGTTGATGCAAAATCCTCACTAGGAAGTGACTGTGTGGTCAAATACCACTTTTGTCAATTTTGCATATTTGCCCTTGTGAGGCTGAAGCTATGTTTTTTGCAGTGACAGAATTATTTGCAGTATTCTGTAATGGTGTCTGATCCTCTTTCACAGATTGTCACTGAAAAGCTTGACAAGAACAACTTCCAAGCATGGAAGTTTAGAATGACGAATTTCCTTATGGAAAAAGGATATTGGGAATTCGTTGCAGGAAATGAAGAAGAACCAGTTCTTCCTGATATTCCCAATCAACAGCAAATGCAGGCATTTAAAGGATGGCATGAGAGAGCCAGAAAAGTTATGTACTGACTGTCTATCAGTATTTCAGACTCTATGATTGTGCATATTCAGGATGCAAGTACGCCAAAGGAGGCATGGGATACTTTGTCAAAAATGTATAGCACAAATATGCAAGCCAGAAAAATGCAGCTCAAGCAAGAATTGCACAATGTGCAAAGAGACAGTATGACAATCAATGACTACCACATGAAGGTGAAGAAGATTGCAGATGCACTTGTTTCCATTGGGTCGCTAGTGGAAGATGATGATTTAGTTTCTGTGACCTTGAATGGTCTAGGAAAGGATTATGCACAGTTTCGAACATCCATTTCTGTCCGTGAAAGATTTCCTGATTTTGAGTTGATTGCTCTTCTAATTTCTAAGGAGCAGAGAAATGGTGGTACATCTTCTTCAAGAGGAACTTAAAAAGAAGTTGTCTTCTACTCAAATGCTGGAAGAGGTAGAGGGAGAGGTAGAGGAGGCCGATCAGGAGGCCATGGTAGAAATCAGAATATGCAGCAAACTCAAGAAAACCAGTCCTATGGAGGAGGACGTGGTAACTCTAGAGACAGAGGGAGCCAAAGAGGTCGTGGTGGATGGCAAAGAGGGAAAAATGCAAACAACAATGTTGAATGCTACTACTGTGGTAAAAAGGGTCATATGGCTAAAGACTATTATAAAAAGCAGAATGACATCATGAATGGAAAATTGCAACAAGGGAATTATGCATCTTCTAGTAGACAGGGTGATGAAAAAAATGAGCATTTGTTTATGGTGCAGCACATGAACAATTCTGTGACAAGTGCAGAAGAAAGCAACGATGTGTGGTATGTTGACTCAGGTGCATCAAACCACATGACAGGTCATGCAAAATGGATGCAGGATACAAGAAAAATGGAAAAACCAGGATTTGTAGAGACTGGTGATGATACTGCACATCCTATTGTGCAGATTTGAAAAATTCCTTTGTCTATGCAGGATGGGAAAAAGAAATACCTGTCGAATGTATTTCATGTCCCGAATATCACCAAGAACCTGGTTTCTGTTGGTCAAATGGTTGAGCAGGGCTTGCAAGTCAAATTTAATTCTCATGGATGCTTTGCTGAGGATATGAAAAATAAAGGTCGCCTGATAGCAAAAGGAAAGAAGAAAGGCAGAATGTTTACGTTGGAAGCAGACATGCTTGAATTGAGTGCAGCAATGTTTGCACATGGAACCGGTGTAGTTGCAAATATTGATATCTGGCATAAACGCATCGGTCATGTTAATGTACAGTGACTTAAATCAATGCAAGCCCAAAATATTGTTGCAGGATTGCCTAAATTCAAGGTTGCAGAAATGCATAAGGTATGTGAAGCCTGCCAATTTGGAAAACAGGCAAGGAAACCATTTCCTAGACATGTTCAAGAGAGTAAGAAGCCATTGGAATTAATCCACTCTTATGTGTGGACTACTAAAACTGCATCTATTGGAGGCTGTCATTATTTTGTCACTTTTATTGATGATTATAGCAGAAAAGTTTGGGTGTATTTTATGAAAAAGAAAAGTGAAGTGTTTGGGCATTTCAAAACTCTTAAAGCTATGGTTGAAAAAGAAACAAGCCTGCAAATAAAATGCCTAAGGTCAGATGGAGGGGGAGAGTACCTCTCAAATGAGTTTGCAAGGTTCCTGCAGGAGCATGGCATAAAGTAGCAATATTCATGCAGTCATACCCCACAACAAAATGGAATTGCAGAAAGGAAAAATAGGCATATTGGAGAGGTATCTCGTGCCATGCTCAACGAAAAAGACTTGCCAGGTTTTTACTGGGCTGAAGCAGTTGCTACATCAGTTTACATAATGAACAAGACTCCCACTGCAGCTATACATGAGATGACTCCAGAGGAGAGGTATACTGGTAGGAAACCAGATATTTATCATTTGAAAATTTTTTGTTGCATTGCCTATGTTCATGTGCCAGATGAGTTGAGATCCAAGTTGGATCCAAAAGCTGAGAAGTGCATCTTTATTGGTTACTCTCTGCAGAGCAGAAAGGGTATAGATGCTATAACCTTTCTACTCGTAAGTTTATAGTGAGCAGAGATGTTGTTTTTTATGAGATGAGTAGCTGGTATAAACCAGTAAATGTGATTGATGATGTAGATGCACAAAATGGTAGTGCTGCACAGAATTCACAGTAGCAGTCACAAAATATTAGTGGACCTGGACTGTCCTCTAGCAGTGGTTCACATTCTTCGCCATAGACAGGTAGATTGAGATCAGAAGAATCTCCTCAAAGCAATGCAGATAGTGGTATGCAGGTTTCACGAAAAGGAAAAGAGAAGGTAGATCAGCCCATGTTTGATGTGAATGCAGGTCACTCTTATGTGGATGGTGAATCCAGTGGCTTAGAACAAAGCATTGATGATGAGTTGGGTATTCCTTCTATTGTTACACCTGGAGTAAGGAAGACCAGGGATGTTTTGAGAGCACCTCAGAGTGAACCTACTTTGTGCAGGTCTACCAGAGCTAGGTATCATGTGGATAGACTGAAATATGATGGATTTATAGCCATTCACTATGCCTATATGGTCAAAGTGATACAGGAACCAAAACCCACTTCTTTTGAGCAAGCCATGGGAAAAGAAAAATGGGAGAAAGCCATGGATGAAGAAATGGATGCCTTGGAAGCAAATGCTACATGAAAATTGGTACCTTTGCCTAGAGATAAGAATGTAATTGGTTGTAAGTGGGTTTATAAGGTGAAACACAATGCAGATGGTTCTGTGAATAGATACAATGCAAGATTAGTAGTCATGGGGTATGCACAAACATATGGCATTGATTATGAAGAAACATTCAGTCCGGTTGCAAGGATGGCAATCGTAAGAGCAATCATTGCTATGGCTGCATCAAAGGGATGGTCTTTACATCAGATGGATGTAAAGAATGCATTCTTGCATGGTGATTTGCAAGAAGAGGTCTATATGGAGCAGCCACCAGGTTATGTGCATGCTGTTCATCCTGAGTTTGTTTGCAGGTTGAAGAAAGCCTTGTATGGCTTGAAGCAAGCACCTAGAGCATGGTCTGACAAGATAGGACAATATCTTGTCACTATTGGCTTTCAGATTTCCAAGGCAGATTTCTCACTTTATGTGAAAAAACAGAGAAAGGTATTATGCTACTTGTCATTTATGTTGATGATTTGATTATGACAGGTGATAGTGATGAAGATATCCTTCATGTGAAAATGCTATTGAAGCACAAGTTTGAGATGAAGAATTTGGGAGAGCTGCGTTATTTCTTGGGCATTGAGGTGATTAGATCACCAAGTGGGATATGGCTCTTACAGAGGCAGTATGGATTGGACATGCTATCCAAATATGGGATGACAGGCTGTAAGCCTATTTCAGTTCCTTTGGAGCAGAATGTGAAGCTGAGCACAGATGCAGGTGAGCTTCTGGAAGATCCTACTATATACAGATGCATAGTAGGAAGTTTGATTTATATGACTATTACCAGGCCAGATTTGAGCTATGATGTTGGTTTGGTAAGTCAGTTTATGCAGGCTCCAAGGAAACTACATTTGGATGCGGCTACATTCCCTGCCCTGAGGAAGAGAGGGATTGGATGCATGTCTTGGCGTTGACCTGCCATTCTTGGATGAGGAAGAGTTGTATAAGCAAGTGGCTAAGTCACCAAGTATGCCAGCAGAGGGACCCACGGTCCCACTCTACATGATGGTAGGGAGCTCACGAGAACTAGGGAGACCTGTCTCGTTCCACACCCCCATGAACAAGCTCGAGCTTTAGGGAATCGTAGGGTACCTAACCACTAAACTGAAAGGCACCAAAGCAGCTAATCTAAAGCCCCTAAGCGATCTCTTGGCTCGGCCTGAATGGGAATGGACTAAAGTGCACGATCTCAGCCTATCATACAACTGGTCTTTAATCACCAACAAGGCGGAGATCGGAGAGGAGAACCAAGGGGATGACGAGCTGTCGGAGGGGCAAGATTCCAGTGATAAGGAGTATGAGCACTGTCGCTCTGAGACGGACGAGAGTAAGGAAGGGTTTAACACGATAGATTATGACACTGAAGGGAGAGCAATCGAGCAGATTGAGGCAGACTCTAGGCCGAAATGGGAAAGGGATGGAAAAGGAGTCGTGCGGATGGAATGCGATAGAACTTGGCTAGAGTAGGTGGGAGCTATGGATTATGAGCAGGCAGGGGTGGCACAATCGCTTGTAGTCCCAATACTGAAGACAGAATCACCTACTGAACTACGACCCCCGGGCAAAACCCCTTTCTCAAGCGAGGGATGCGAGTTTAACTCGGAGTCTGAAGTCAGTACAGAGTGATCCTGAAATATCCCAACCCTCTAATGTCAGACGCACTAAAGGAGACTTGCCAGTCCACTTAAGGCACAAGCAGATTAAGAAGGGGACCAGGAAGCAAACTAAAGACTCAGAAGGAGAGAGGCAAAGGAAACCACAGGACCTACCGAAACGCTTCACAAAGTTTAAGAAGGGTGCTAGAGTGGTGGTTCTGCTAGGAGCAAAGAGACAAGGGCAAGCCAGGGAACCAATTGAGGGACCCGCCAGGGTCAAGGAAGTCGACTTGGCAGAGGAGGGCAAGAAACCACAACCCGTGTTCATTGTTGACGACCTGACCAAGCTTATTAAAGGCAGGATTTATATATGAGATCGAGCACACACATTGGGTATCGCCCATAGTGATAGTTATAAAAAATAACGGCAAATTTCGAGTGTGCGTAAATTACAGGAAGGTGAATGTCGCTACGAAGAGAGACAACTACCCTTTGCCATATACCGAGTACATGCTGGAGAGAGTAGCAGGCAAAGAAGCTTACAGCTTTCTTGACGGATTCTCAGGCTACAATCAAGTGCAAGTGCATCCTGATGATAGGCACAAGATGACCTTCACCACGGAGTGGGGTGTCTTTGCATCGTTATGCCCTTTGGGCTAAAGAATGCTCCTGCAACCTTCCAACGATTAATGTGCACGATCTTCAAGGATGTGCTGCGACACGAGCTGGAGGTGTTTGTGGACGACCTATGTGTACACTCCAGTTGGGCCGAACACTTAGGGAGGCTGGGAGCCATCTTCGAATGGTGCCCTATACAAACTCTCACTGAACCCCTTGAAGTGCTAGTTCTGGGTGAAGCGGGGATGCATCCTAGGGCATGTAGTGTCACGGAGTGGCATTGCCACTGACTTTCCAAAAGGCAGGGCCATTACTGACCTCCCACCGCCCACCAATTACAAGGGCATCCAGTGTTTCTTAGGCCACACAAGATACTACTGACGCTTTGTACTAAACTATGCGCTGATTGCTAGACCATTGTACAAGCTACTGATTGTATTCGAGTGGACTGAGGAATGCCAATGCGCGTATGAACAATTAAAGAAGGCCCTCACCACTGCACCCATCTTACGAGCCCCAGAGTGGAGTGTAGCATTCCATGTACACATAGATGCCTCCAAATTTGCCACCGGAGCCGTTTTTTGCCAACCTGGTGAACATAGCCTTGATTACCCCATGAGCTTTGCTAGCAGGTAGCTCACCAAAACAGAAATGAACTACTCCACTATAGAAAGGGAAGGGCTAGAAATGGTGTTTGTCGTGAAGAAATTTAGGCATTACCTGTTGGCCATACCCTTCGTCTTTTACGTGGACCATCAAGCCCTGCTATATCTCATAAACAAGTCATGCGCCACAGGCCGTATAGCCAGGTGGTTAATTCTCCTGCTAGAGTTCGATTTCTCAGTGATTGTGCGCAAAGGGCAGCAGCACTACATGGCGGATCACCTGTCCCGCATACCCACTAGGGAAGCTGCTAGCCAAGGTATCCTTGACGATTTATCGGATGCGCACCTCTTTGGCCTGTCTAGTGAAGGGGACTTGTTTAGAGCTTATTTGACACCCTACTGGTGGGCAGACGATGTTGTCCAAGTGTTAGAAAATGGCCTGCCAGAGAGACCTATTGAGAAAGCCCGGCTAAGGAGACTCATCTTAAAAATTCAGCCATACCAATTAATTGTTGGGCAACTCTATAGGTTGGGACATGATGGGCTGTTACGTAGATGTGTGTGTGAGCACGAGATGCACGATGTATTGAGAGAGGTGCACAGCGGGATAGTTGGTGGGCATTTTAGTGGGGACACGACTGCACGTAAGGTATTACAATCCCAACTCTGGTGGCCCACCCTATTCCATGATGCCACTAAGTTCGTCAAACACTGCGACGAATGCTAGAGGACTAAGATACCTACGCGCAAAGATAAGATGGAGTTAACCCCCATAGTAGCTCGACAGCCCTTCAAGAAATGGGGCATTGACTTCATTGGACCTATTAGTCCAGCGGCTCAATACTCCTAGGTGCGCTACATCATTGTGGCAACGAACTACCTCACGAAGTGGGCGGAGGCGCGAGCCACTAGAAGGAACAATGCTAAGACTACTGCGAAGTTCCTGTGGGAATAGGTCTTTTCACGGTTTGGGTGTCCAATCAAACTAGTGAGTGATCAAGGTGCACACTTCATTAATGAAGTAATATCCCACCTGCTCTCAACCTTTTTGATCATTCATAGAAGGTCTTCCCCCTACTAACCATAGGCAAATGGCCAAGCGGAGTCCACAAATAAAATCCTGGTCAATGTGCTTACTAAGGTAGTATCCACATCACGAAGAGACTGGGATAATAAGCTGATGGTGGCTGCCTTGTGGGCTTATCGGACAGCTTATAAGACGGCTGTCGGGCAAACACCCTTTAGGCTGACCTACGAGACGGAGGCCATTCTACCTCTAGAATTTTTTGTCCCTAGCTTGAGAATAGCAGCACAAGAGCGTTGGGAGGGGAGAGAGGCTTGGACTAATCGCTTAGAGGAACTAGAGCATCTCACAGAAACTCGGCTTTTAGCCACCCACGCTCTAATCTGCGAAAAGGCACGACGAAAGATGTGGTATGACAAGCACATCAACCAGCGTAACTTTGATCACGGGGACCTCGTGTTACTCTACTTGGTGAAAGGGCACAAACAGAAAATGAAATTTCGAGGGCTGGGGCCTTTCCAGGTGCGTGCAATTAGCAAAATGGGCAATGTCGAGTTGGAGACACTCGAAGGGGAAGGAATAGGCTTCTTCAATGGCAGTCGCACGAAAAAGTACTATCCCCCTCATCCACTGCACGAACCCACCGGTGCGCGAACCCCCTGTCACTGTCTGTGTGGCCACAATCACCGAACTAACCAATCACAATGAAGAAGCAGTGGCACCCGCCTACCTTCAGATCACGATCACCGCAGAGCGGACATATTCTTTTGATGCTCTGATCAACGAAGGGGCCGACCGGAACATCTTGACACATGACCATTGGACACGCATTGGTCAGCCCAAATTACAGCCCACGAATGCAAAACTTAGCCCATTTGGGGGCAACACTTACCCTCTCTTAGGGAAATGCCAAGCGGCTGTTTTCGTTGAGTCTGGGAGTATCCCAGTCATCTTTTATGTGTTACCAAACACTAAAGGGGCCGGTGATAAAGCACTACTAGGGCACACTTTCAAAAAACAGACAAGCTACAATGTGGACTACAAGCTAGACCACATTCACTTGACCATGGGCAACTACAAAGTGTCCACCACATGGCTTGTCATGGCATGCTTTCAATACTATGTTGATTTCTTCTCTTGCAACACATCTTCGAAAGACATCGTCCTTGCCTTTCTTGTACAGAGCACCACCTAAGAGGGTGTAGGGGGATGATTCCAACACAGAAGCTTCTTCTTCTCATGGCTCAAGATGCCAAGGGGATACTGTTGGGTTGCCAAGAGGTTAACTATGTCTGCGTACCACAGGGTAAACGTTTCAACTAAAAATAAGGAAGCATGAGGAAGCACGGGATAACTTTGAGGGATTCGTGAAAGGTGATCAGCCAGGACATGAGAGCGACTAGGTTTGGTAACCACTTTAAAGTCAAACTATTGAAACAAAAGGAGCCATCTCATCATTCTTCCCTTCACATCGACCTTGTTCATTAGGAAGGAAAGGGCTTCATGGTCCATGTAGAATTTTAAATGCATCGACAGTAGATCATGTTGGAACTTCTCCAAAGCAAACACCATTGCTAGACACTCAAGCTATGTCTCATTGTGTAGTTCCGCTCTCTGTCGGTTACTTTTCGACTTGCATAATAGATTGGTTTATCTAATTTACAGTGGCCCTTTTGGCATAACATTGTGCCTAGACCTTCAATAATGCATTAGTGTGAACATGGAACTCCTGTGTCCAATCAGGAGGCTGCAGGATGGGTTCTTCAATCAAACACTGCTTTAGTGTATTAAATGCCTCGTCACAATCAATTGTCCATGTAAAATCAACATCATTTCTTAGGATTTTATGCAAAGGATATGCCTTCCTTGCAAAGTATGCAATGAACTTTCTGTAGTAGCCCACATGGCCAAGAAATCCCCTCAATTGCTTAAGGTTAGCTAGGGCTGTCAAGGCAGCAATCTTCTCAATCTTAGTAGGATTTGTTGCTATCCCTTTGCAGAGACAATGTAGCCCAGAAGAACTCTTGATGAGATGCCAAAGACACATTTGTCGGGGTTAAGAGAAATCCCATACTCTTGGCATCTGTCAAAACATTGCTATAGGTGTCCCCAATGCTCACGGACTAGGCTATAGACACAGAAGTCATCGAGATACACCTCGATGAAATCATGCAGATGGTTCTAGAAGGCAGCCATCATCACTCATTGGAAGGTAGCAGGAGCATTACAGAGCCCAAACGGCATCACTCTATAAGCATAGGTTCCCCATTCGGTTGTGAAGGTTATTTTGGATTGGTCCTCTTTTGTGATTTGGACTTGGTTGTATCTGCTCAATCCATCCAAAAGGGAATAGATCTCATGGCCTGCCATTATGTCCAATAGTTGGTTTGTGAAAGGGATAGGGAAATGATCCTTCTTCATTTTTTAGTTCAAATTTTGAAAATCCACACATATTCAAAGTTTCCTGTTCTTCTTGGGTATGACCACAATGGGCAAAACCCATTCACTATTAGCCACGGGATAAATGAACTTAGCTTCAAGGAGCTTTAGTAATTGAGCCATCACCAAAGCAGAATAATTAGGATTCATACACCTCTGTCTTTGCCTCACAAGTTTGGCATCAGACTCTAGATCGATGTGGTGTTGGCATATTGTGGGATCAATCCCCTTTAGATCTTTATACGACCATGCAAACACGTCTAAGTTCAGTAGTTCTTCTTCTTGAAGATTTAGACCCACTTTCAAGTGACATTTAGTACCATCAGTATCCAGGAACATCAATTGCCTTTCACCTTCCACTTCATGGATAAATGTCCCATGGATTGATTCTACCAACTCCTTCAAGGGAGTGGTCTCATGTTCTGATGATGCACTGAAACTATTGTTGTCTTTTAATGGAGGCTTAGCTCGCTCTTTTGGGAGACTGAAAGGGTATCATTAAGGTTTTGAGTTTGGGTTGGGGATGAGTTACTTCTTGGCTTGAGAATTCATCTTCTGAAGATGCATCCAAGAATGTCACATAACATGAACTTCTTGCATTCTGTTTGAGCTGCAGGGCTGGGGGTTGTTGGTAGGGTGCATCGTCATCATCTTCTTCAAGGAAGGGTAACTTTGGATGACAAGAGCCACTGTTGAAGGAAGGCCTATTCTTCTTAATATATTTCTATAGAGGCTTTGCATATGACATGATTCATGGATTAATCTAAAGGGTACCACAATCATTCTGTCACGCAAAAAGGGATTTTCTGCTTCTGAGGCTTCATGAACATCACGAACATCTTCCTCATCTATGCCTTCTGTGAGTAGGATATATCCTTCTAGCTCACTTTCATAATCTTCATTTGCATTATCTCTTTCATCCTCTTCAAGTTCTATTTCTACATTGTGGGTGTTCTATAAGAGAAGAACAAGCTCTCTATTATGTCCTCTGCTTCTGCTTTTGTCTCTGTCTCTGTCTTTGACTCTGCGAGACTTCCATGTGATAGGGAGAACAGTACATCCATGCTTCTATTTCAGGTGTTAGAGGTGATTTTAGAAGTCAATTTGGGTTTAGGCAGCATGAGGTATTCTCCCATGGACAAAGACTTTGCTTCCTTCGGAAGTTGGCTCATAGTGCCCACTATTAGGGACTGTGCCTCTGTTTTCTTGGGAAAGATCTATTTGACAACCTCTTTGTCTCCTGATGTACCATTGGTTACTTCATTGGAGGAGTCTATTATGACTTCGATGGATGTAGATCCATTACCTTTTTGCGATCCATACAACTTCAACACCACTTTATTGGGTCCTTTGCCTAGGGTTAGGGTTCCTTTCAACCAGTCCATCCTTGCTCTTGCTTCAAAGAGCCAATGTCTTCCCAACATCAGAGGGTATGAAGTCCCATAGGAATTTGATTTGACCACCAAATATGTTAGCCAATAGTCTCTTCCTGCAAGGGTTGTTTTTACGTATGGGAGGATGCCCACCGGTTTGATTGTGCTTTGTTCTGCCAATCTGATAAGCCACTGCATAGGCTGCTACATTCCTTGCAAGCCTGGATCCTTCATTGTCACATTTGTCATTATGTTTATTGATGAGCCTCCATCAATCAATGCATCTTCAATAAAGCATCATTCTATCCATAAGCCAATCTCTGGGGTTCCAGGATCTAGGAAGGCGTTAGCCACATCTACTTCCTTCATGGGTTTTGAGGCTCTGTTGGACTTTGTTGTTGTTGGGGGAGCAATCTTTAGGCTGCCTCTTTTTGTCAATATACTTTTAAATCTTTTTTGGTAACTGGGAGATAGTATCAGCAAACTGTCGGAAGGTTAGGTTTGGTTTAAAGGTGTCTAGGTCTTTGACCAAATCATACTCTTTGATAGGATCCACATGCTTTTCTAATCGACTGGGAAATGGGGCGCCCACATTTATCTTCCCTTTTTCTTCCAGGAGTGGCAACATCTGTGCCTCTTCTTCATGAGAAGGTACTTCCGCATCCTCTATTTCTTGGACCTCTGGTCCTGTCTCTGCAACAACTATCTTTGTAACTTGCTGTGGCTTTGCAGTGCTATGTACTTTTTTATTCTGGATTGCATTGTTCTACTTTTTGTGAGGAAGGTTGAACTTCATAGTCTTGGCAGAAGGAACATTCTCATTTAGAACTACGGGGGGTTCTCCTTTCTTTTCATGTGTTATGGCAGCCACTTCCAATTCCTTAGACTTGGACAATCTTTTGCAGTGTGGCCTTATCCTTTGCATCGACTACATAAGGGCTTGTAATCCACATATCTTCTAGGGTTTGGACAATTCAGTGAGATATGACCCTTTTCTCTACATCTATAACATTCCACCTTTGATCTCTGACCACCGCCAGCAGACTATCGTCCTCTGTAACTTTGAGAGGGAAACCTTCTTGGACCGAAATTAGGACCAAACTCCCTAGGCTTTGGTCCAATGTCCTTTGTGTTGTCATTCTGGATTCCAGCAAGTTGAATCTTGCATCTTCATCTTTCTTTCTTCTTTCATGCATCTCTTTCAGAGAGCATATATCCTCTGTTTGGTTCTTCCTCAAACAATATGAACAGAAGGCTCCAAGAATGGTTGGCTTTCGGGTACATTTAGTGGCTAAATGTCCCACTTGATGGCACTTTCTGCACCATGTATTAGAATGCATCACATCTCTCCCACCTCCTACAGGAGTGGATATATTAGTAGTATTCACCTTCAGTGCCTATAGCTGCTCTGTAATCACATCCATAAGCTCTTTCTTAATACTTACCAGTGAATTAGATAGGTAGTCCTTCAGATTTTCACCTCTTGGAGTACTTGTTGTAGAGTTTTGGGAAGCTTCTGTAATTATTGAATACACGGGTTGGGTTGATCCAGGAGGTCCTCTGTTCTAATTCTGATTTAGAGCTCTTGTTGAGACTTGGGGTTGTTGATTCCAATGGGTAGGATTCCACTGTTGTTGAGTCGCCATTGGAGGAACTGTTTGAGACCATTGCTATTGTGGTTTAACCATCATTTGAGGCATTGTCATCTGCAGCCACTGTGGATTAGGTGCATTGTACTACGGCACTATTTGCATTTGGGGGTAGGGGTAGGGAACTGTCCCTGAAACTGCATTTGGTGGGTATACCATTCCTAGCATGGGAGGAGGTAAGACTCCTCTTCTTGAGTTCATTGACAACCTTGCTTCAACTTCGTCATACAGTCTTACACCTTCCACTGTAACTTGCAGATTAACTAGTCTTCTCAATTCCACAAACTTGCAAACTTCTAGTTGTAGACCTCTGAGGAATACTCCTTTCTGGATGCCTTTATCCAAATGATGATTGGTCAATCTCTTTAGGATGGATTCCATTCGCAAGACATAAGCTTCTACTCTTTCTTCAGAGGACTGACTTAGGTTCATGAACTCCTCTTGCATCCTCTATTCAAAACCTTCATGCTTGAATTTAGTGAGAAAGGCCACTTTAGGTCGTCCCATGTGCCAAAATTTCATGCTGCTTGTCTCTCATACCACTGAAATGCCACGCCCTTGAAAATGACAAGGAATATTTCTAACCAATGCTCGGGGGTTTTAGCATTGTTAGCTACACATGCTACCATAAACTCTACTACATGAAGATCATGGTCTTCATTGTATTCCCTTAAAAATTGGCAATGGGACTACATTTGCTGGCCTGTCATCAATATTTCCAGGACAAATCGGACTAGGAAGGGGACCTTGAGTCGCCATGGGGACTTTTGTAAAGAGTGATTTTAGGGCGTCAAAGGAGGCTTCTGTTGCAAGCTCATTCTCGGCCTTGATTCTTTCCTTCTCTCTCCTCACATACATTTGGACTTGTTCTAGTGCTTGTCTCCTTATGGCATAATTCATGAGGGGGTTGGCTCCACTAAGTTATTAGTGCTCCACAGAAGGATAAAAAAAGGCTTTAGTCTCTGGAGGACTCCCTTGCCAGTATTTCTTCTACTTCTTTCTTCTCTATGTCTCTAAATTCATCTTTCAAACCACTATAGAGGGGGAGATATTCCGTTCTGAAGGTATCAAAACTCATTCTTCTAAGGATCGTTATTGTGCCATCGTCATAATAATGCTAGATTTTGATGGTTTCAATAGTGTATGTTGTGAAGAATTCTCTATCTACCAACTTTTAGTGGGTTGCTAATTGAACAAACAGGAGATTGTCAGTGCACCACACATCCCACATGTCCTACTGTTGAGCATCCACGAATAAATTCCAACTCTTTTCTCTCTTGTTTTCATGAACGTCCATTGACCACGACTCTTGAAGCTTCTTTAGGATCTCCCACTTAATGATGTATGGAAACTTCTCAATGAATGTCAAATCTTCCATGGATGGTTATTCTCTCCGTTTCTGCACTTCAGTTTGTTCCCAAACAATTAGCCACCAAGATGTCTCTGTGGCTTCAATTGAAAGAGGAAATAGTCCACCACATAGAGCTTGTATCATAATGGTAATATGTTTCCGCTATCGTGGGATGAACTTCTTGTGGAAAGTGGCTTTGGCAATAAGAATCTCTAACTCTTCAATGGAAGAAGGAACTTTGCAAACATCCATTGAATTATTCTCTTCTTGGCAATGCCATTTTCTTCATTTTCAACCCCTTTTGATGCTTATTGATGGCAGTTTTTCCCAGTTGTGCACCAAAAACATGGAGCCCTAAGAGAGACACCAAGAAAAAGGGGTTTCTACTGCAAGAAAATCTATCTTGTAACATCAACAAGCTTTTGTTTCATTCTTTAGAGAACCACAACAAGGAAAAGAACAAATCTTCACGCAACATCATAGAAACAAACTCCCACGGATTTAATAGAATCAACCATAATCTTCAACATCTTCATAGAATCCATCAAAAATAATAAGAACACAAAAGAATACACCACTTTTGAATGGAAATAATCACATATGATTCATCTTTATTGTCTTCATAGTTTTCTCTCTCAATCTCTCATAGATAGATATATTATTTTTCATAAAATTGGCTATCTCTGACAATAATACATCATCTCCTCACTACAATAATCACTAATCACTCATAATAATCCTTCTTAGATCATGGATGCCCCTTCCAAGAGGTGTGTCTAATATGAAAGGTCACCAGAGCCACTACAGTAACTCTTCATAGCTCATTACTGTCACTTCACTTCAGTCTTCTCTTGAGTCTTCAACAACTATTTCTTCCACTTCCTTGCTCTTTGAACTTACATTCACCTCTTTCCAAGACTAGAAAACTTTCCCAGAGTCACTCATACATTCCATAAAACACTTACAGAAGATCTACAGGACAGAAACAGAGCAGGAATAGAAGCTCATCAGAGGGTTATAGAAGGTTAATAGAAAACATTAGAACCTCATAACTCATACTAAAACCATTCCAAACTATCAAAAATCGTTCAATGAGCTTTCAAAAGACCTCAATCTTCATCAATCATCAATCCATGCTTCATACAAAAGAAAATCAGAACAAAACATAAGCTAAACAGAAGGTATTAGAACCAATCAGAACCTCAACAAAACCTATCACAACATCATAGATTCTGATATTTCTACTGCAAATCATCATGAGCTTCCAAAACATAACAAATATAATCCAAAACACTCTCAAACACTTCCAAAACAACTAAACATCACTCAAAATCCATAAGAAATCACCCATTCAGGCCTTTAAAAAAAACAAAAATCAACCAAAAAATCTAGTCATTTCAGCATTCAACATGGAATTGCTGTTAGGACGAAATTTCAAGACGCAAACTCATTGTACTGTCAACTACAAGTTGCAGCGTATCCACCTAGCCGTAGGCAATGTTCGCATTGTTACAACTTTTAGCAAGGGCAACGTAACCCTTTCCAGGTCCACAGAGCCACTGATAGGGCCGCAGTTGCACTTAAGGAGGAAGGTCGTGACTTGTCACAATCTATACAACCTCGAGGCTAGCAACCCACTAGAACCATCACTGAAGCCCATGAACCCCATGTCAAGATTGTGGGAGAGAAGGAAGGAGTCTCCCTTGTAGCTTTCTTGCTTGCACAATGGGGGAATACACACACAGGTGGAGGCTGAAAACAGTTTTCCTCTTCTTAGTTGTGTAAGCCAAAAGAACTCAAGTACAAAAGAAATAGAAGAACCCTATATGTGGGTCTCAAAACCAAACTCAACTAACTAAGGTGGCATACTAACTGAGCCACAAAATAGAGTAGATAAGGATAGCTATCATCTAGCTATTATTCATGGGCGGTGTACCAACCGCATCTGCAACTAACAAGTCGGTGACATAAATGCGCAATGTGGACTACACATACCTGAGTATGCCTCAATGCTATCTCGACCATGCTAAAAGGTGATGCCCAAGCACGCAAGCCTTATGGGACGCTAACCACCATTGGCCAATGTAACATTGAACCTAGCCGCTTCCATAGGTGGGTTTCCCCAGGCCTGTAGAACTGCGTGGCTCAAGACACTGACCCCTACGCCGACGTCCATAATTCCTTTTCGTGTTATGTCCCCTAAGGCTAGGACAGGTAGGACTGCATGCATCTCCGTGCCTTCCCAGAAAGCGTTGACGTGCAATGACCTTGGAGCCGAGTGCAGCATTAGGCTTGGAATTTTCGTGACTACATCCTGCTCGTGCAAGTTAGGCGGCAGCATGCTCCCCCTTTCCCTCCACCCAGTGCCTCAATTCTCGCCACAATCGAGGGTGCTACCGAAGTAGGTCTCCCAAATTAATGGTCACTGGGGTGGTTACTATGGTGGTGAGGAGATTGCTAGGTAGTTGGCTGGTGAGGAGATTGTTGGGTAGTTGGCTTTCTCCTTGGTCACCACTCTTCGGCCACATGTCGTGGCCAGCTTGTTGATAAGCTTCTTCCTGTTCTTGCTCTTGTGGCATCTCTCGTGGTGTTAGCACATTCCTTGATTGAGGTCACGATGGTGAATCGGGTGTGCTTGCACTAGAGAGGTCCTCCATCGGATCCTCCAATATGGATTCTACATCTTTAAGGTGTTTTTGGGCATCCTTGACCCACTCCTTTACCTTGGTGATAGCCTCGAGTTGCCGCCTGGGATGAGGGTATTCCCCCACCTTGGCACTACCTAGTTCCGCCATCTTGGGGGCGAAGGTCTCTGCCTCGGCGTCTGTGACCCCTCTTCCCGCTGCTAAGGTTTTTAGCTTTCTCGGTCTTAAGAGTGATCCTTGTGTCTGCTCTCTTTCTCCTTCTCCTCTAACTTTTCTTTCCCAGCAAGGCAGCGTCCAGGTTACTTGGCCCAGCCAATGAGATGCCTGTTCGTCTTGTTTGCACTCGTGTCATGACATGCAGTGGGATGGGTGTGTCCTCTCCACCAAAGGTCTCTACGCCAAACAGCCCCAAGGGCACGGAGGGCACATTGGCCAGACTGGCTAATGGCTTCCACCTAGGGCAGTCAAGGAACAAGTGTGTGATCCCACATTAGGCGCACCTAAGGTCTGCCTTGTCCTGATTTTCTTGTTCCCTTTCTGGGCAGTGTAATGATATATGGCCTGGATGACCGCAGGTCCAATATGAGATTGGGTCATGGCTTGGTCCTCCAAAGCCTTTGGCTCTTCCTCTGCCCAGTGCCATCACCAGCACAGGTCGATAGTCCATCAGGACCAGATTGCCCTCCTCGTCATAGGAGATGTATGGGTTTACATAGCTCTCTTCTTCACTAGGTTCCTCCACATAATGAGCAGGAGCGTCACTCGGTGGTTGGGTCACATAGGGTCCTGGTGGTCTGAGTATGCCTATTGGGTTCATCTCTAGCATAGGGATGGCTAGTCTCGTGTCGTTTGGTGCTGGGAGGGCCAGCTGGTCTCCCCTACCAAGGAAGTTAGATGGCATGTTGCCTAGGTAAGGAGGGTTGTATTGCTGAGCGTATGGAAACCTCCTTGGCAATCTGCAGTGCAACGCGTCATGTCCGAACCTACCACAATTCGAATAGGGTCTAGATCTAGGATCTGGACACTAGAAGGTGGTTTCCACCATAATGTATGCATTGCACATGGGCTCGCGTAGGCTTCCTTATTTGTTCTTGCAAACGTGCAAGCTCCATTCTCACCTCTGCCAGGTCCTGGCCTTGGTCGACTCCCTTTCCCTTATCTCGTGTGCTAGAGCTCTCTCTCTCACCCAACATCGTTGATCGCTCTGAAGCCCTCTCATCTGCACCATCCTGATTGGTGTTTTTCATGCTTCGCTCCCTCAGCTGGTTGTCTACTCTTATTGCTTCATCAAAAACCCTAGCCAACACATCTCTGTGTAGTGTGGAGTTACTAGCCAAGGCCTTGTAGAGTTCCTCGCTATGGATTCCATTTATGAACACTATAGACACAGCCTTTTTGTTAGGTCACTCATTGGCCGGGATCCTCTTGAAGAGGCTACATACATGTGTGACATAGTCTCTTACGTCCTCCTTTTCTCTCTGGCTAACATTCATCAAGCGAACGATGAGGTTGTCGAAGTATCCTGCCTCAGAGAACCTCTTGATAAAGTGGTCCTTAAGATGGGCAAAGTTCCCACGCTCAGTTGCACCTAGGCTGGTGTACCACACCCTCCCTTTGTCACCTAAGCACAACCCAAAAGCTTGGGAGTGTTGTGCAGGGTCTGTGAGGCCGTTTGCTTCACAAACCTATTCGAATTGCTCCACAAAGCTGTATGGGTCGTTGCTAGGTTCGTACTTGTCCAGTTGTTTCACCACTATAGGGATCCTAGATTTCCCCTTTGCCCCTTGTGTGATCCCTAATCCTGAGAGTAAGGTTGTGGCTAAGGCTGTCGCACCCTGCTCAGCGGACGTGTTGGCTACAAGTTCACTTAATGACAAGTCATCCTCCACTGCCCACTCTCTCTCCGCATTTGGTCTTGCCTTTGCTACTCCAGCCAGGGCTAGCACGTGCCGGGCCTCGTACATATCCACGTCTTGTGGAGTCTCCTAGTCTTCTACTCGTGATTATAGGCGATCATGCTCTCTAGCGCCCTTCTGATTGCTTTTCGTTCCTCTTCTAGGGCCGCTACTACTTCCTCTACCGACCTACCCTGAACTACCGTCCTGGCCAGCAAGTCATACTCGTTGACTAACTCCTGCACCATGACTGGAAATTCTCCCAAGTCCAGTCTGTCCTCTCCTGGTCCGCCTTGGTATTCTAACATTGCTTCCGCTTCCCGGTTCACTGGGCCATTGATCAGCTTGAGTAGCTCTAGCGGTGTCTGATTCTCTATGTTGCGGTCCTCTCAGGGCCCTATAGATGGAGTTCCCTCGTAGCCCGCTATGCCTTGGGATCCTCTCCTAGTAGTGGGTTCCTTGATATTATTATGTTTCTTGTTAAGCTCCTTATACTAAAATTCGTTGTTAATCCTATCCACAACTTGTGCTTAGTGCTTTCTAATGCTCAGTGTGGTAGCAGGCTTTTCCTTTGCTCGTAGTGCACCCCAGGTGATGAAATCAGAAGGTGAGGTGAGGATGCACTAAATGCCTAATGCAGGCTCCACCTCACTACCCACGCTTGTGGCCTGATGTGGCGTTTGGTGTAGGTCCTGGCCACTCTAAAGCCTTACAGAAAGACCCTGTTGCATTCCCTATCCTGCTTCAGGGTTGGTTAGTTGGGTGGCTGGTCGCTGAACATTGCATCCAATCCCAATTATGCCAGCCCGGTGTCTAGCTATTTGGGGTGAATCTTCGGTCACCTTGTCTGGTATCCAACTTCCAAGATCAAACTGGGTTCCTTGGGGGGGTCAGCGATGGCACCAAGGCACCCAGGACTGTGGCCAAGTTGAATCACCTTCTATTCAAGCTCTAGTGCTCTGGTCCGACTTTGGGAATCAGACGGGATGGTCCGATTCTGGGAATCGGACAAGTCTGGTCCGACTTTGGGAATCGGACAGGCTGGTCCGGTTCTGGGAATCGGATGGGATGGTCCGATTCTGGGAATCGGATGGGCGGGTTTATTCTTACTTTGGTCCGGCTTCCTCTAGTCGGACGGGAGGTGGTCCGCGACCACTATAATGGGTCGTGTGGCTCAAGTTTGGGACTTGAACACGTGACCCGACTTAGTGGGCTGGTCTGATTATGGAAATCTGATGGTCCAACGCTCGCAATCGGACGGTCCGATTCTGGGAATCGGACAGACTGGTCCGACTGCGCGGCCGACGGCTCGCAAGTTGCGCACGACGCTTTTAGGTAAATGCCTACTCTATCCAATCATGCCACACTTTCCAAATCAATGCGAGTGACAAAGGGGAACGTCTGGCATACCTCGAAGTGATGGGGTGCTCAATCGGTCAACACTTCGCGATCTCCCGCAGCTCTCTCCCTCTCTCACTCTCTCTGGGGCTCCTAGTCTCATAATCGTCTCAGACAACAGGGTGTAAAATGTGGGCACCCTAGTCTGATGTGCCCCTTATTACCTCCCACAGTCTGTTGTAGACTCAGAGACTAATCTCATACACTCCACCAGCCAGATGTCTGAATATGTGCCCCAACTTCCCTGTCTCCGGTAACAGCAGAACCCTTCTGTTCCCTTCTTTTTCCTATCCTACCCTTAATCTATTGCAACAGAAAACAAAAACAAAAATAAAGATAGATGGTCCTACTCTACATTCAGCAGCAAATCAAAATACTTACTTGCTCCAGGGATTAAAACCTCCTAATCCTCTTAACTATCTCAAGCACCGGTTCAGGCTGCAAACCCTACTACCATGCTCGATACGATGCACGTGGTGCTCAAGGCTCGATTCTGTCTGTCCCGGCAACGGAACCAAAATGTAGGGGAGCTATGGAGCTCTACCCCGAGACCTACTGACCGCTTATTGATCAAGTATTTCAAGCAGAGCGACCATGGCTACCTCTCACATAGCCGACGCGCAATGCCTACCTTATGGGTGTAGTGAGCTTACCTTGATGCTCGATCGAGTTCCCTCCTCTCTCTCACACTTTAGTAGCTCCACGATCCTTGTGGCAAGCTCAAGCAACCTCAATCCCTCTCCGTCAATCTCCATCCTCCATAGCCGCACGAGACGAGAGAAGAGAAGAAGAGGAGGAAAGATGAAGAGAGAAGATGAAGAGCTTCTTCTCCACGATCCCTCGCTCACACACTCTCACTCCCTCACACTCCCTCAATCCCTCACTCAAGCACAAGAAAGAAGATGAGAAGCAAGAAAAGAAGAAGAAGAAGCTTTAGCCACACCCAAGAATGAACTTCCCATTCACTTTTGAACTTTATATACATGCCCTACTTTTTGGGCGGTCATCCTCACTTTTTACATGGCCGGCCATTAGCCTAGGCCCTCTTTTCCTATTTTCCACCATTTTAACTTATCCCGTTCCCACTAATGCATACAATTGGCATAGAGTGAGCCCGGCGCTCTTTTTACAAGGATTCGAGAGCGCCTTCATATTTAATGGCACGCTTTTACTCTTTTCTTTTCTCCAGGTGACACCATCGTTCAGATTTTCAGAGTTTGACCTCCCTCCAGGACGCCTTTTCCTTTCTTTGTCTAGTGCCTTCTTGGTTGTCTCCTTCTTCCATTTCTCCCGCACTTCTGCTCCATTTTTCGTTCCTCTGTGCTGCAGTAAACACCTAGGTACGCTTCATCTTCAACACCCTTATGATAATCATAGACAAAGCAATCTTCATCGAAAACCTGTTGAGTGATGTGAGCTTTCATCCTAACCGGATGGGGATGTGAGTATGGTCTGCCCTCTGTATCTATCAGTGAGTGTGCGACAGAGGGTGGGGTGAGTGACCAGTCCTTGCCCTTTACATTTAACAAAGAGGTGCGATGTGTGAATGGAGTGTTGCATGCACGGGTTGGGCCTCTCAATGCACAAAGCACAATCTGTTCCTATGCACTACACTATAAGGCTCCTTGGGCTTCCTTCTCGCACCATATGCTAGCATAGGGTGGGATGTATAGTTGCACTATCAATTGCACATAAGGCATACAACCTCTGCACAAGTGACTGTGAGCATTACATCAATGGGTTTTAAGAACGGGCTGCTCTCCTATATCTATCAATAAAATGTGAGACAGAGGGGGGTTGAGCGTGACTGGTGTTTTCTAAATCAATTATCGAGTGGTGAGGATTGAGGGATGTTACGACAATTGTGTTGAGAATCAGCAATCACACTCAAACAGCCTCTTTGTATGGAGTCTCAGGGTCAAGGACATGCAGGCTAACTTATCCCATATGCACAATGGTGCCTACTGCAGTTTCCTACTTTCCTATAAAGCATTGTACTTGCTTCCTTTCTTAATGCAATGATAGTACTCTTTTCATTTCAGTAAAGTGTCAATGTCATTGTCCACATACACAAGATTGTGTTTATGAGTCCAAGTCTCAATCTTGGAACCTAATTCACTTGTGTAACAAACAGTGTCCATTCCATCATGAGTCTACATTTCTCCTTCCATCCTCCATAGCTTCTGGTTATGTCATGCTCTAGATCCCGCATTTCTAACATGGTATCAGAGCCCAGTTGGGCATGGCATTGATTCTCCAGCCTCTCTTGATTCTTCTGAACCTCCATCTAGCTCAGTGTCAGTGTATGACTTCTTTTCTCAACTCTACTCTCACTGAAGCTTCCATGGCAGCCATAGCCAGCAGCACCCTGTCAGATTGAACTGCTTATATCTCACTCCACAGGTCAAATCTCTTGGAGCTTCCTTCTGGAAAAGTATTCCCCAACTCATAAAGCTTCCCTGTATCACATCAATCCAGGAGATTGGACCATCTGGAGCTCAGCATTGTGAAAATCCCCAATCTCTGTTCTGTGTCTGCCATAGCCAGACAGGACCTACCTTGCTTGGAGCTTCCATAACTCTTCAACCAGGCAGAATTTCAACACGATTTCTTCTGGAGAAATGTTCCTTGGCTCAGGGCGCAGCTTCCTGTCACTTTAAACACCAACATTGATGATCTACAACTCCAGCATTGCTCAAATTTGACCTCGCTGTCCAGATCTGCGCCGATTCTGTTCGCGGCACCTGCGCGTTGCATACTGACCACGATGTTGATGATCATGATGGGGCTTTGGCAGCCCATGACATAAGCTTCCTAGATATGTAAAAAGTTTTGAAAATGATCCACTGTAGCTCCTGCAATCAGCAAAAAACCAGGCCCCTGTCTCAAAAACCCTAATTCCACCATAGCCAAAAGCTTCAAAATCTTGACATTTTTCACTGTTTCTCTCACTGAAGTTATCAACAGTGATTTTAATCACTGAGCAATACTCTCTGAAGTTCGTTAAAGTACTGTCACTCAGATCTGAAGGCATCAGCATCAAATCAAGAAGGGGAAGATCACTTGGAGTAAAAGACTTTTGCAGATTTGGTATTCATTGACACTAAGTTAGTGCTTTTTAGCACTTGTATCTCTCAATCAATTCTTCTGTTGCTCAAATCTAATAAAGTCTGAAGTTGATTTGCTACTGTTCCCGTAAATCTAACATGGGCAAAGACTCGCCAAATGCTCGATTCAAAGGAATCGGATTCCACACTTGGCAAACCCGCATCAAGCTCATCCTGATGAAGAAGGGTCTCTGGGCCATCACAAATGGCAAAGAGAAGAAACCGCGGGACGCGGACCTTGCAACTACTTGGCAAAAGAATGATGACAGAGCCCAGGCCATTATCAAATTGGAGCTAGACGACAGTTATATCCATCATGTGGATAACTGTGAGACCTCACAGGATACATGGAAAAGACTTGACACCCTGTTCGGTGCACAATCTAAATCATCAAAGTATGGTCTCTTGATTGAATTCTTCAGGCTTGAAATGAAGTCCAGCACATCACTTGCCACACATCTCAATTACGTGGAAGGACTCCTAACCCAACTTGCAGGAATAAACATTAAAATGGATGAAGATGTTTGCATCGGTGTTCTACTTAAGAGCTTGCCTCCTGAATATAATAACGTATCAATAACTTTAATCAACATGCCAAATCCTGAACTTGTTGATATCCAGGCATCACTGTTAGAAGAAGAAAAGAAGCTAAAAACTAAAGAAGAACCAAGTACCTCTAGAGATGAGCATGCATTATATGTTGGCAACAGGTACAAAGGCAAGAAAGATCAGCTCTTTTGTGACTTTTGCAAAAGGACCGGACACACCGAGAAGTTCTGCCACGCAAGAAAGAGATCCCAAAAGGCCTATCTAGTCGCAGTCAAAGAAGAAGAAGAAAATGAAGATCACCAGGATCGGAAGGACAAGACACATCAGTCCTTGTACTCTCATAATTCTGATAGACTGTTTTAATAGCCTTGTATTTTTCCTTGCCCTAATGCTTCCTGCCATAAGCTATGTAAACTCCTTATGTAACTTGGCATTACAGTCCCTGTACACTTTGTGAGGCCCCTGTTACAGCCTCTGGATGTCCACCATGTTTATGGTACCCACACTTAGCTTTTTCTTCGACAGCCTCTGGTGTTTTGCCATGTCTGTGGTATGCCCACACTTTGCAGGTGGTTCTCATTACAGCCTCTACACACTTTGTGCCTTTCCTAGTTGTGATTGAGGAGGGGTGTTGAGAATCAGCAATCACACTCAAACAGCCTCTTTGTATGGAGTCTCAGGGTCAAGGACATGCAGGCTAACTTATCCCATATGCACAATGGTGCCTACTGCAGTTTCCTACTTTCCTATAAAGCATTGTACTTGCTTCCTTTCTTAATGCAATGATAGTACTCTTTTCATTTCAGTAAAGTGTCAATGTCATTGTCCACATACACAAGATTGTGTTTATGAGTCCAAGTCTCAATCTTGGAACCTAATTCACTTGTGTAACAAACAGTGTCCATTCCATCATGAGTCTACATTTCTCCTTCCATCCTCCATAGCTTCCGGTTATGTCATGCTCTAGATCCCGCATTTCTAACAAATTGGAGTCAAGTATGTTTTCTTTTCCCTCTGCACCCACGAGATTGATCTCTGCTATCATCACCATACACATCATCCTCTTCTGTACACTGCACAACAAGGCTCCTTAGCCTTCCTGCTCGCATCTATGCCAGATGGGGTTGGATGCATGAATGTACCATCAACTGTACACTCTCACATCCTCCTTATGTTCCATTTCCCTTGTCGATTTCTAAACCGGGTGTGCGATGCAGGTTTCCTTCATTATTTACTCGAGCAATGTGAGTTATGGGGCGAGCAACTATTCCTCCCTTTCCATTTGAGTGACTATGCGTTGAGTGCAACCTTCTTCATCATCATCAGATTTTCTGCACCTTCGTCAGCAAAGCTACCTCCCTGGGTATTGCTGCGTGGTCCCTACAGCACTGTACGTATACTATGAAGACATTTGGGTACCTCCTACAGCCAACTGCGACACAAGGTGTGACGTCAACCGTCAACCGCAACTCTCGATACCACAGTCCAAGTTTTTCTAACCCTACACCTTCTGTTTGCACGTGACGGTAAATTTTTTAAGTGTGGAGACATTAAAGTACAATCCGGTGACAAGTCTTGTGTCCATGCGGCGTCATTTACCCCTACCCAGTAAGGTTTTAAGTGTGGGCATGCGTCCCTGCGCGTCTGTCAAGCATACATCTTGCATTTGTGATTTACGAAATCTATGTTTATCCCATATCTTCATTTTGCCTTAATGGGTCCCTTGCCCACCCACCAGCCCTTGTCTACCTTTCCTAGAGGTGGTTCGCATGGTTATTTCTTTTTACATGGTGTTTTGGTCGTTTTCTGTGTGAACACCCCCTACGTTCACCAAAACCCAAATCCAAACTTATAGCCATGTTTATCCCTTTAAATTGTTACTTTTTTCTTTTTTACCATCCCTTGTTCCACGTAATGGATTGGAAGTTGTTAATTTTTGAAGAAATTCCAGCCAATTGGATGTTTTTCCAAGTGAACGCTTCTTTATTGTTTTTTAATGTTGATTTGATATGACAGTCCTGTTCTACACCTACCACATGCCATTTTTCCTTTTTACATCCTGTCATTCCGACATCCGGTTTGTCCGTTATTAATTTTCGCGGTTTTTCTTGTCTTTTTTGTGCATATTTTTGACCTTTTTTCTTATGAACCTGCCCTATTCTACTCAAAATTCAATTATGCCTACATAGCCTTGTCCGGCCACCCTTTATACACATCTCTCCATTTTCCTCTACCCTGTTTCGACCTCTGGATTTTTTGTTATTAATTTTTATTGATGTTTTCGAGCTCTATGTTATTATTTTTTCTATGTGAACACCTCCTAACCCCATCCAAACTGAGTTTTAATGTGACAACCTTGAATATCATCTATGTTTTGAAATTTTTACTTTTGGCTGCTCTCTATTCCAGTGCCCAAATCATTCATTATTAATGTCCTCCCCTCCTCCCTCCCGCCTTCTCCCCTTCCTTCTCCTCCCCACCATCTTCTCCCCACTCCCCGTCTACCTTGCCTAAGTCGGCATTCTTTTGTGTGGGAGCTTTTGCTCAACCGCCAAGACCCTCGGACTGCTTATTGTTTCAAGCATTCCAAGCCGAGCACTAATGGCTACCTCTCATGTAGCCAACGCGCCATCCATATCTACGGGTGTACTGAGCTTACCTCCATGCCGATCGAGCTACCTCCTCTCCCGCACACTCCGATAGCTCCATGATCCAAGTGCAAGCTTCAAGCAAGCTCCATCCTCAAGCTCCATGCTCCAAGCTCCATCGCCGCGAGCGAGACAAGAGAAGAGAAAAGAATAGAAGAAGAGAGGAGAAGCTGGAGAGCTTCTCCTCCCCGGTCCTTCACCCTCACACACTCACTTCCTCACACTCTCGCACTCCCTCTCTCAAGCACAAGCTCAAGCAATCAAGAACAAGAAGAAGAAAAAGAAGAGGAGGAGACCCACTTTTGGCCACACACAAGAATGAGCTTCTCATTCACTTTTAAACTTTATATACAAAACCCTAAATCCCTTTTGGGCGGTCATCCCCTTATCCCCTTTTTTACATGGCCGACGGTGGCCTAGGCCCTTTTTCCCATTGTTCTCCTATCTTCCTAGCTTCCTTCCTACCGCCCATCTACCTTTACAAATTGCACGGGTGAGAGCGTGACACTCTTAAAATAAATCATGGTGTGCCTTGTGCGTTTTCACAAAAGTATTGACTTGCGCTTTTCCTTGTGCGCCTTTTTCCCTTATTTAGGACTTTTCTGTGTTTCTTATGTTTCTAGATTTTTCTTAGCGCGCCTTCGTCTTCCATTTCACTTTGCCTTGGCCTTTGTCTTCCACTTTAGCTTTTCCACATTTTCCACCCTGTTCGTCTGACGGTTAACATTACCCCCTCCTAGACGAGTGCCATTCCCATGGCACTCGCTGTCATAGGTAGCAGGCTTTGGCCTGCACTGAAGACGTGGGTGGAAGGGACATCGGTGGTTGCTGTGGAGGAGTGTTGGTGGTGGTGTGGAGAAAGGTCATTGGGGGCACGTTGGTGGCCTAAGTGGCTGGTGGTAGGATTGTTGGAGTTGGTGGAAGGGTTGTTCTTTGTTAGGGATTGCACTAATGGCCAGCACAAGTGTTGGTTTGTTGGGGATTCTACACATGACGATTCTTGGCGGGCTTGCAGGATGATAAAGGATAAGAATTCACATTTGGGTGTCGATGAGGAGCGAATGACACTTTCGTTGGAGTCTTCAATACCTACAATTGAAAACCTCTCATAGGTGGCTCTCCCTAGGGGTAGTGCTAGTCTTCTCTATCGTGCACAAGACATAGTTCAATAAGTTTGGAAGACAGGTCGAACTCTAAGCAAGCTGAGAGTATTTTCCTACACTTGAGGACCCAAACTGTGTAAATATTTTGGTGCAGATATTATGTGAGTGCTCGTGCATACTTAGATATTACGTAGTTAGAAGACCGCGTGGTTTCTCGTAACAATGTGTGGATGAAGCAACGTTGTCCATGTTGAGAAGAAGTACACGTGAAGGTGTATGAGACATCCTTTGTGTTGTGACTGCACGACGTAGCATAATTGAACATAGGGACACCGCACTTTCTATTGGACTTGTTTGATGAGGACGGTGTACTTTTCATGGCCATTCGTGCAATGCTTACCACAATTTATTGCAATGGTATTAAGGCAGAGTAGAAGAGGGAATCGTGCAAATGGGTCAGCGTGACAGGTCTAACCATAGGCGAGACAAACTCCCTAGGTATGTTTTGTCCTTGATGTGCCCTGAACAATTGTGGTGATGCTAAAGGGCTAGAGGACTAGGGACGGAGCCAGCCGACCAAGGTCACTGGACGTACCTAATTTGAGGACCCCTAGGTGATGTGCTGTGATCGTGGGTGCTTCGTATCTTTTCGTTCTTTTCTTTTTTTGTTTTCTTTTTCGTTTCTTTTTCTTGTTCTTTTTTCTTGCTTTCTTTCTTTTCTTTTCTTTTCTTTTCTTTTCTTTTTTTTTTTTTGGACTTGCCTGAGTACAACCATTGCAATATGTTGAGGCTATCAACCTTTCAATGGGTTGGGAAATGTCAAGCTTCGAAGGCTCAAGAAATGGATATTACAGTGATGATTGTGCCCTAGCCTTGTTGTTAGAGAAACAATTGTTGAGATGGGGAGATACACTTGAGATATTGCAAACCTATTTGCGGCATGCGATGTCGGTACAATTGAGGTAACAACTGCCACGAACCAACTGTAGAGCTTGAACCAGAAAGAGAGCATAACCCATGACTATGATTTGGGCCATGCGATGTGGGTGATCGGCCAGGGTGATTTTTGCTTTTGGAAGCATGGCTTTGTCACAACTCTTCGTGGGGTTGGCGGTCTTGTGGTGTCTTGGGTATTGAACACTTTCGCACAAAGACCTGCGCCATCCTGCATCCACTTGTCACTTCATGAGAGTACATGCACGGCACATGCTACAACTATAATAAACTAGTGCAACACAAGGAGACATCACTTATCTGAATTCCATGGTGTTGATTTAGATACTTATCACTTGCGCTTGATTATCTTTTTCTTTTGCTAAAGACGTGAAACATAGTAAACGCAGATATGAAAAGTTTGTACAATTGGGGAACATGTCAGCACGTAACCCTTTAGAGACAAAAAGTCATGGCCAGGTAGCATTTGATAAGCCTTTTACATAACGTGGGGCTACTCTATTTGTATGAGGCGGGGCAAGCTTGGGTGGTCGAGCGACAAAGGCTCTGCTGGTGAGGGGCTCCTGTGGGGTTGGGCAGGGAAGATGTCGCCCGGGACCTGAATGGTGTAGTCCCTGGCCGCAACTGTTTCTAGAATACTTTTGAGCAATGCATCAAATTTCAACTTGTCTCGAGCTACCCTCTCCTCTTTCGAGCACCTGGTGGGGGCCCACACGACCAGTGTTGCCATGCCTTGTGTGCTCCCTTGAGCTTCTATTCCCCTGGCCTGGGCCTTTTTTGGCCCACGTCCAGGGCGGTGTCTCTTGGGGCCACGTTTCTTTACATACCTTTTAAGGCTAGATACGTAGCGTTCTGGTGAAGGAGCTTGTGTTGCATGCTCCCTTCGATGGCGGATAGCATCCTTGCAAGCCAATTGCACTGGGTGCTCCATGTCGGCTATCGTAGGGGGACCTGCAAAATGCAAACCAAGGATTAGGCCTTGAGATAGGATAAAACTATTTGCATGGAAGGGATTATACAGTGGGTTATCAAGCGCATATGATGAGGAGGGGAAAGCTGAGGCATACAGTGTTTGTTGTAGAGGGATGGCCCCCATGATGATGTTTGTTTCGCCTCCAGCCATTAGCAAATCTTAGCTTATGCTAAGTTACATGGACTGCTTGTCATGGAGTGGGGCAGGGCTCACCCTCAGAAGGATATACCGGAAAGGGAGAAAGGTGTATAGAAAGGGATGGTACCCTGTCTACACCATCAGAGATGTTGATCAGGGCTTCCTAAGGTGGTAATGAGGGTTGCATGCCCTCCACCTAGAGACGGGAATGGTCACACAACTTCTAAATGTGTGGTGAGAGGAGGACCTGAGGAGCTTAGTCGTCAAACCCAACTCTTCTCCTTGTGCCTGACTATCATTGCTTGTGTGTGTTGATATTGTCTATACAGGGTCACAAAATTAATTGTTTATTTATATACATATTTACGAATCCATGTCACTTCATGAGGATAAAAGACAATTGTAGAACTCCAGATTGTATTGGAGTGTGGCACACGCATCTAGTACTCGTGGTAGCTTACTCAATAACGACAAATATTTCGCAACATCGAGTAGCATGGAACCTTGCCCGAGTCTACTGACAACATGTAACTCCTCCTCAGTGAGAACCTTATCAGACAAAGAGTCCTCTTGGCTAGTTTCAGCTAAGTCCATACCTCGAATGGCAGTCAACACTCGAAAGAAAGTTGGTACCACATAGGTTGGGTCTCTTTGAGACCGCCATTTGGCTAATCGCTCCTCTAAGACTATCATGATCTGGGCTCCTAGTTCGGCCATTGCAACGCGGTTTTCAAACCAATGTTGTTCAAATTGACTTGACCCTCTAATTATCGCTTTAGTTGCTCTATCTCTAAGAGATTTGGTTGGCAGAGCACATCATTGAATGTTATAGTTAAGCGTAGTTCATCGGCTTCCTCGTCAGAGGTGAGTCGCATGTGTTCATGCAAGAGCCTGTCATAGTGCTCATTAAGATGTTCTTGCTCTTCCCAGGATAGGAAAAATGGCAAGTATTCTCCAAGTTGCTCCTTAGGGAATGCGCCCATGTCCCAAGGATGTAGACACATGCGAACACCTTGAGCTTAGCATCCAACTCAGTTAAGCATTCTGCGACACTTCTATGTTCAACGAGGGCTTGCTCGGTTGCTATCTCATGCAAGGTTCTAGGAGTTTCCCTAGGCTTTAGCATAGCTAGGGGCTCAGGCCTAGATGAGCAAGATTGATCAACGTTAGGATCACTTATTCTCTTGGGGTTTGTGCATTTTTCCTGAAGTTTTGCTGCTATTTTGTCATGGTTCTCCTCGGATGTGACTCGTATAGATTTGTCACCCTATTGTGACAGTGTTGTATCCACTCTTGATTGGTCAATGTGAGTTATGTTGTCAGTGGATTGGGTAATGCAAGCAACCATTGATGGTAACGTCTGCTTTGATTTTTCAGAGCACACCGATGTGTTGAGGTTTCACCGCTATTAGGAGAGACATCAATGGGTTCCTTGGTGGATGGACTCGATGCTTTATTCCTCAGCTCTCCAGCGCTCTTGGTCTTGATGTTCTTGGGATACACAACCATATGTAACTATTGTTGTTTTCATTGTTTTCTCCTCTTTTTCTTGGTTAGTGAAGGTGCATAACTTAACGACTCAGGACCCTGAACTAGGTCAGCCCATTGATGTGCTTAGTTGGGCCTCAGCATTCTCTTTCTCTAGTGTGTCCTCATGGGACATAGCCATGGCCTGCCGAATAGCCTTGCTAGGTTGTGAGGGTACAACTACCTCTCTTTTTAGAGAGTCTAGCTCTTCAACCAATTCCCTTCTGTTTAAATCCTCCAGCCTAGGCTTTAGGCGCTTTGGAAGTGCTAGAGTTGTCAAGGAAGTTGGTTGCGACACCTCCTCCATAGGTGAACTACTAAGGACACGTTCTGCAAGGGGCATTGTCACGGCCAAGGGCTGTGACTGTTGTGATCCCTGATTGGAAGTAGTAATAGCTATTTCAGTGAACTGGCTACTACTAGTAGATTGCAGTGTCAAGTCCCTAGGGCGATCGGAAGTGGTCGTGTCTTTTGTTGCCCTTTGAGTATTCACTTATGTAGATTGAGCATGAGTTGATCTAGTCACATTAGGTTGCATAGGCATATCCTTGGGCCGAGAGCTACGGATGGGGTCCTGTCCCACCTCTTGGACATTTGGAAGCTTAGATGGAGATAGATATTGGGATTGAGTAGTCACCCTTGACGACTGATGTTGTGCTTTTCTATGTCAGTTTGGGAAAAGAGGGTGTAGGAGCTCTAGGACTCTTAGGTGGACGTGGCACTGGCTGAATGATTTGCTCGAGGCTATTAGATGATTGTGCCATTTTCTTTGTTGAGAAATCAGCCTTCTCATGAGCAGCATTGTGCCTCTAGTGCTCATTATCCCCTTGGGAAGTCAAAAGCTCCTTGAGCACTAGTGGTCTTTGTGCACGCTCAATGGTTACATATGACATCTGCTTATTAAGCATGCTTTCTTTTGAACACTCATGTTTGGTTTCTTGCCTCAAGACCTGGAGTTTCTCTTAGATTTCCTCATATGCTTCGTTGCTTTTGATGCAATCTGGCCTTCAGCTGATAGAGGTGGTTTAGCAGGGGGTTTTGGTACCCAAATCCATCCATTACCTGCATAATACCCTTGAGCACATAGCAACGCTTTGGATATTCATCTCGGCGTTGTATTGGCTCTCCACCGATGCCTTCTTCTACGATATTTGTAAGTTCAAAATTTTGAGGGCCATTACAGTAAATGCCATACGTGATTTGAAAGACCGTTTATAGCCAAATTTTGAACTACTTACTCTAAGTTTAAGCCCAATTATCAATCTATGTTATGGTTACGGCTCTATATGGTCTCTCGATCAGTTTCACTATCTTCAGGTTAAAATTTGAAAAAATATAAATTCGGCCCAACAACTCCGAATTGCAGGGGTCGAATACCCGATTCGGCCCATCCGAGGGCCGAGTGGAAGGTCCGCCGAATGTAACTGGTCCGAATGTCAAATTTAGCCAATCTGAGTCTGGTTGTCCGAGGATCGAGTAGGCCGAGGGCTGAATTTCAAAGTCGGTCTGAATGCTCAATTCGTACGAGCCGAATGTCAACTTATCCGAGTGGGGTTGGGCCGAGTCGACAGGGTCGAAGGCCGAATTTGGGCGCGTCCAAGTCGAGTGGTCCAAGTGGTAGTAGGCCGAGGGCCAAATGGTCGAGCGGTCCGAGGGCCGATTCTCGTCGTCGCTCGGACATGCTAAGCGCTGCGCATTTCTTCACCGGACCTCAGAAATTCATCGCGCCGAGCATTGGAGACCTTCCCATTGGTCGAGCAGCTCCAGATCCAACCTACTCATGTAGGGGAAGGTGTAGAATTACCAATAACTCCCGGATGGCCAGATCGAAGCGGATCCACTCAATGAAGCTTTCTTCCTCTCTCCTGCTCTCCTGAAGCCCTGCAATGCACAATGTGCCCTTTCTTGCCACTCTTGGCTCCTTATCACCCTGTCCAGGCCTGCACTCACCTCAATCTTGCTTCCCTTACTAACATTTAGCCCAAAATTTCATTTCTTGCCCATCTTTTCCCTATTTCAGTATGTTATACATCAATAGAAAACCCTACTATTTGCTCCAACGTTTTTCTCTTATCCTTTCTAAATGCAAGAAAAATTATAAGGAAAATACCTACACTACTCCATCATGCTTTCCCAAGTCCAAAACAATAAAAATCTACTTGCTAAGGAGATCGAATACCTTTGCAAACTCCCTCGCTTTCTGCCTATCTACCTCAAGCACCGGTTCAGGAAAAACCCTACTTCAATGCTTGATTCAAAGCACGCAAGCGCTCAAGGCTTGAATCCGTTGTTCCCAGCAATGGAAGCAAAATGTGGGAGCTTTCGCTCAACCACCGAGACCCTCGGACCTCTTATTGTTTCAAGCGTTCCAAGCCGAGCACTAATGGCTACCTCTCACATAGCTGACACGCCATCCATATCTACGGGTGTAGTGAGCTTACCTCCATGCGGATCGAGTTACCTCCTCTCCCACGAACTCCGGTAGCTCCACGATCCAAGTGCAAGCTTTAAGCAAGCTCCATCCTCAAGCTCCATGCTCCAAGCTCCATCGCCACAAGCAAGACAAGAGAAGAGAAGAGAAGAGAAGAAGAGAGGAGAAGATGGAGCGCTTCTCCTCCCCGTTCCCTCACCCTCACACACTCACTCCCTCACACTCTCATACTCCCTCTCTCAAGCACAAGCTCAAGCAAGCAAGAACAAGAAGAAGAAGAAGAAGAAGAAGAGGAGACCCACTTTTGGCCACACACAAGAATGAGCTTCTCATTCACTTTTCAACTTTATATACAAAACCCTAAATCTCTTTTGGGCGGTCATCCCCTTTTTTACGTGGTCGGCGGTGGCCTAGGCCCTTTTTCCCATTGTTCTCCTATCTTCCTAGCTTACTTCCTACCTCCCATCTACCTTTACAAATTGTATAAGCCCAGCACTCTTAAAAGAAATCATGGTGCGCCTTGTGCTTTTTTACAAAAGTATTGACTTGCACTTTTCCTTGTGCATCTTTTTCCCTTATTTAGGACTTTTTTGTGCTTCTTGTGTTTCTAGGTTTTTCTTGGTGCGCCTTCGTCTTCCGTTTCACTTTGCCTTAGCCTTTGTCTTCCGCTTTATCTTTTCCAGATTTTTCACCTTGTTCGTCTGATGGTTACCATTTTGTGGCATGGCCCGATGGACTTAGATTACTCCGAGGATGCCTCTTATTGGTTGCTTTCACTCCAGTGGCAGCATCTTCTCTGCTTTATTGCAAGTACTTAATTGAAGAACATCAATGGCCAATGTGTATGCTTTGGGGGATTGTGTGGCTCGAGATGATTCAGACTGACCACCATCCTATCACTTTTTCCTACTATATTCTTCAGGGGCTCCCAATCCCTGATTGGCATTGATGGCATCTCCTGAGGAAGTGCCAATCCTACCCTCTCTACCCGCATCCGACAAGCTGGATGGTATGAACTTGTGAGAGTGTGCAACACAAAGAGGAAAGTGATCATGGAGAGGAGGAGACAAAGAGAGACTGCAAAAGAGAGAAGGAACAATGTGACTACAATGGCTGAAGGTACAATGCTACAACGATCAGCCCCAACACGCAGCAATGGGACGAGCTTCTCTCAAATGAGAGTCTTCAGGCTACGAGAAGTGAGAAGACTAGTTAGAACACATCATAAGTCGATGATAGAAGATATAAGAGAAGTGTCATAGCTATGTCCTTCAAAGAAATATCTGTACTAAGGGATGCAAGCTCATCCCAAATCTTCTCCATCTTTTGGATGTGATCCCACATCGTAGGGGAATTTGTGACAGAAAGTTATCATAGCTTCAAATCAAGAGATAATTGATGCCCAAATGTCTAGATCCAAAAGAGAGATGCCAATATCTTTCAAACCTCTCTGGTGGTGCGGATACATCTAACATGCATGAACACAAAATCTGCATAACTCAAAAAGAGAAAAGAGTAAGCTCTAGCATTCAACCGATCCCATACAGCTGTTGAATTTGCGACCACACCATCATGGGGATTTACAATAGGTTGGGATATTGAGAAAGACAATGTGGATAATGTCAAGGGTAAATAGATCATAGAAGATACAAGAGAGACATTGATATAAGTTATAGAGGATATCGCCATTCGAGATGCAAAAAAATACGGCCTAAGCAAATTAAGTGGATTAATGACATGGGTCTTTGATATTGACATATTCCATGTGATATACAAGTTATTTAAAGTCAAAGGGGATGTTTTGCATGTAACTATACCTTATTGGTCGACTATCCAATGGATGTTTAACCCAGGAGGGCAATGTGGCTATAGGAGACTACAATGGACGAGCAGGGCTGAACTGAAGATGTTTAAAATTGTTTTAATTGGGAGAGGATTATTGGTGACCGATACATCCAGAATGTCCTTTTATACCTTGGGAAGGATCCTACAAAGTTTGGTTGACATCTAAGTTCATATGTAGGAGATACAGAGTCAGGAATGTCGATGTCTGGCTGGGGGACTGCATGCTATAATGAACAGTTGCAGGTTGCGCAGAAACTTTTAGGGGCTGAAATCTTCACCATTTGGTCCATGTGTCTTCAGAAAAGTTGTAGATTGCCAGTGGCGATACATTTTTTCTTTTTAAAGCTTGGTAATCTGAGTTATGGTTCAAAATATACGAGTAGTTTTCTACAGGGTGGTCCTATAGGACAATTTTCTGGTTTGAATGTGATGGATGTAAAGGATTGCATGTGACATATGCTTTGACAGAGATGTTTGAGACTTAGATGAGGGTACCAAGGATAGAACAGAGGATTAGGATATGCAAAAGAAGAGATGCAGAAGATGCCTATGCAGTGGAGAACCTGGTGGAAGATGAGCACATTCACACAGATGAAGAAGAGGAAGGAGTACAAGTCGACATATGAGTTTGTGATGCCACATGATCTAGGAGGATTTACAGGGATTGCGATGCTATAGAGGATTGATGAGCTATCATTGCCAAGGTTGGATACAAAGGGATACATGTTAGTTGGGATCTTCTTCAACAACTACCCCCCATCCTACCTTTTTCTATCTATTACTATTCGGGCGACCTATCCCTAGGCCTGTCTCCAGCCATTTGTTGTCTACATTGTCTACAACAATCGACAATTTCAATTTCTACATTAGTTTATTCGTGCACTACTTATTAAGTATCCTTGTACACACTCACCAAGAGCAATCTGCATCTTGCTCAAATTCCTCCATCTCTACACGTAGGCTTTCATCATTCTCTAAATCATCCTCCCTCTCCATAAAGTTACCACTGTCATCGTTAACTTGCACATTTGATGATAAGCTAAGTGTTTCCTAGCTCTCATCTCTAAATTTTGACACCAATAAATCTTGGATTCATTTGTCTGTAAAGTACAGGTATGGAAAGCCTTCAGAGGGGCGGCAACAACAGCACATCAATTGATGACGGCAATAGGTCATTGGCTGCAAGAAGCAATACTCAACAACCTTCAATAGCAGTGTCATGACCAGCAATAGCTTAAATAGTAGTAGGTTCTCATGGCAATGAATAGGGTGATAATAACCAAACATCTTAACTTGTTTTTAAATAGTATTTAAACTTAAATGGAAATGAAAACAAAAAGGCCCAATGAAACAACATACCTCTCCAAAGCTTTTGGACTTGAACAAGAAGTCCCACTAGGCTGGGAGTCCAGAGAGCTCTGCGGTATTGATGATCCTTGACTGATGTCCCACCAGGGTCAATTGTGAATCTTCGTCTTGCTCCGAACTTGCTGGGATGAATAGTTGCACCCATCTTGATTCAAAAGAACAAAAACTTAAATCTCCACCCATCTTGATTCAAAAGAATGAAAACTTAACTATTTTGATTCACCCTCATCATTTTCCAGAATGCTCTCTACGGCCTTGGCCTATGCCCAATGCAGCAACCAAGACACACTGAACTTTAATGCAGGAGTTGTACTCCTTACAAGTTGAGGTCCATAGTAACAATAGTACCACCAGGAACTTTTAAACATTTCCTACATAGGGAAAAAAAAAAGGAAATTCCCTATCAATTCCCTAGTTAAAAATACACATAAGTAGGAAAAGTAAATAATAGGGAAAATGGAACATTTCCTAGTTAGAGAAACTAGGGAATCACTTATGGAATTCCCATAGGAAAAATTCCCTACATAGGGGATTTTTCGGGATTAAACTGCATAGGAAAATTCCCCTATGTAGGGAATTTTTCGTATGGGAATTCCATAAGTAATTCCCTAGTTTCTCTAACTAGAAAATGTTCCATTTTCCCTATTATTTACTTTCTCTACTTATTTGTATTTTTAACTAGGAAATTGATAGAAAATTTTCTCCTTTTTTTTCTTTCCTATGTAGGAAGATTTTCCAATGTGAAATTTTTTTCCCTTGTTTCCCTACATATGGTAATTTTCCTATACAAGAAATTTCTTATGTAATTGTAATTTTCCTCTGACTTGAAAATATTGCATTTTCCTTAGTTCGCATATTCCTATTTATATGAATTTCTAAGTAGGAAATTATGAAGAAAGTTTTTAACTAAAAAATTATATAAAAATTATTTATTTAACTTTAAATAGGATATAATACACATCAAATAGATTAGGTCAGAATTTTTCACTATATAGGCTTTTTTTTTCATATATCAAGAAAAATTTTCTAAATAGATAATATTTTTCTATATAGAATTTTTCTCCTATGTTGCGAAAATGCTTGGAAGTGAGCGTGAGCAAGCACAACTTGGGTGGGCAATCAACTTGGATAAGTTGGTGCAAACGGGAGGGTGGATTTTCATGGCACCTTTGCACTTATAGCTTTATGGCTACCATTAGAGATATTCTTGTCTTAGCCAGGCATAGGAGTTGGCCAGTTTATTAGTTTGATGTGAAGTTTGCTTTCCTTAATGGAGATTTGCAGGAGGAGATCTATATTGAGCAACCTCTTAGCTTTTCCTCATCCAATGGCAAGGTATACAAATTGAAGAAGATCCATTACGGCCTCAAATAGGCTCCATGTGCCTAGAGTGAAAAGATATACTTGTTTCTCTAAGGGACATTAGGATATTGGCATTCCTCTTTTGATCCCTGATTGTATGTCCACACCTCAACTAGAGGATACGCATTGTTTGTGATTTATATAATTGATCTCATCTTGATAAGTGAACTGTCCTCCAGATATTCCTCGCAATATATCATTCCCGATGAAGGTATCAATACAAATATTGAGTCCCAGAATCTATTGGCATGAATCTAAACACTGCACATGCACGATGCAAAGTTGTAATAATGAGTAATAGAAACTCAAGCATTATGAGCAGTAGCAAGGCAAATTTGAAGTCAATTTGCCATTCAAATGAATTGAATACTCCTATGCACTAATCCACACATGCGTGCAACAATGAAACTATATTCTTTGTGGCCTCGTCTACAACATGACATAGCACACATGACCTAGGATCAAGGACCATCTACTTTCCATCAAGCAATTCAAGCACTCGAACAATTAAAGCTAATATGAATATAGAGAATTCACTTACCTCAAGCTCCACTTTGATTTCCAAAATGAAACTCTTTATGGATGTTTCAACATCCATGGACTTTATAACTCGCAAATAGGCATGCTTACCATGTTGTGTACCTACACCCTAACAATGACCACTAAAATCAAATGTCTCATGAACAGTCATTTCACTTAAATGGATCTCTGTCTAACTCGAACAATTAAAGCTAATATGAATATAGAGAATTCACTTACCTCAAGCTCCACTTTCATTTCCAAAATGAAACTCTTTATGGATGTTTCAACATCCATGGACTTTATAACTCGCAAATAGGCATGATTATCATGTTGTGTACCTACACCATGACAATGACCACTAAAATCAAGTGTCTCACGAATAGTCATTTCACTTAAATGGATCTCTGTCTAACTAATGTATGTTGTTGTTCTTTGAGAAACAAATTTAGAAAAAGTATGACCATTGTAGGTTACTTTTCTGAAAGCATTCACTAAATGGAGCCTTTACATTACTATGAGCTCTCTATACACCTGGTGTCCTGACTGAAGGAATACCAAGCTCATCATCCAAACTCTCTGAACCACTGGAATCTCCATCAAATCCCAAATGATTGGTAGATATACCATTACCATCCAGCACTTTCTTCTTTCCTTTGTCCTTCCTTGCAACACTTATAGATCCACCTGAAGATGTGGGGCTACTTCTTAGTCTCCCATACCAAGGGCTCACTGTAGGTGTAGGACCAGATGATGTTTCTGGTCCACTAATACTCTGTGATTCTTGTTTATCTTTCTACGCATAGTTATCATGATCATTATCATAATCCAAAACATCACTAGCAAGTGTATACCAACTTCCCATCTCATCAAAGACAACATCCATGCTCACTCTGAACTCACCTGTGACAAGGTTATAACAGCAATACCCTTTCTGCTCGAACGAGTATACAATAAAAACACATTTTTTTTCCTTTGGATCAAGCTTCTTCCGTAGCTCATCTAGCACATGAATGTATGCAACACAACCAAATACCTTCAAGTGTGATACATCAGGCTTCTTGCCAGTAAAGCATTCTTCAGGAGTCATCCCATGAACTGCAGCTGTTGGAGTTCTGTTCATAATGTAGATAGCAGTATAGACAGCCTCAAACCAAAAATGTTTGGGCATATTCTTTTCAACCATTAATACTCGTGCAACTTCTACAATATGCCTGTTTTTCCTTTCTGCAACACCATTTTGATGTGGGGTATACCTACAAGTAACATCAAGTATTTTTCTACTCACTTCTCTATCATGCGAGAAGGGTTGTCTTTCCTGCTTACCAAACTGGCATGCTTCACAGACTTTATGCAATTCTGCAACTCTAAATGAAGGCAACCATGTAACCAATCCTCTGGACTGCATTAATTTCAGCCTTTGCACATTTGGATATCCAATACGTTTATGCCATATTTCAATATCTGCAACTACTCCTTTTCCTTTAGCATACATAGCAACATCCATTGCAAGAATTCCAGCATCTAAAGTGAACATTCGACCAACTCTACTTACTTTTGCAACCAACCTACACTTATCATTAAAGTTTTCTACAAAACAACCTTTTGCATTGAATCGGACCTGCAACCCCTGCTCTACCATTTGGCCAACAGACACTAGATTCTTTGTAATTGATTGCACATGTAATACATATGTCAGACTCTTTGTCTGGCCATCATACAAGGACAAGGGAACATTTTCAATGTGTGAAATTGGGTGGCATGAATCATCACCCGTCTGCACATAACCTGGGTTTTGTAAGTCCTGCATCTCTCCAAACCATTCAACATGACTAGTCATATGATTAGATGCACCTGATTCGACATACCATACATCATCATGTGTCCCCTTTCCTGTAACTGTATTCATCATATGCTGCATAACAAACAGACGTTCATTTTTGTCTTCATTTTGTCATGAAGACGATGCATAGTTTCCTTGCTGCAATTTACCACTGCAAATATCATCCTTCTTTGCATAGCAATGGGCTGCAATATGGCCTGTTTTGCCACAATAATGGCAAACAATAGTAGAATTTCCAGAACCTCTATTCTGCCATCCACCTCTTCCTCTAGAGCTTCCCCTGCCTCTAAAGTTTCCTAAGCCTCCTGAAACCTGCATTTCACCAAATTGTTGATTGGACCTGTTTTGTTGGTTATTGCCAGCACATCCCATACCATGGCCCCTCGAAGAGGATCTACCACGTCCCCTTCCTGAACTCGAGTAAAATGCTTGGACCTGTTCACCATTTCTTTCAGACGAATCATCCTATATATTCATCTCTTTAGTAATCATGAGAGAGATCAAATCATCAAAATCTGGAAATGGCTTCCGTACATATACTGAAGTAACAAATGATTTCCATGCCTTCTCATTGTTAAGGCCACTCAGAGTGGATGAAACCAAATCATCATCATCTAGCATTGCATCAATCGCTGCTAAAGCATCTGCAATGCTCCTCACCTTCAACACATACTCATTGATAGACATTTTTCCTTTCTTCAAGGCATTTAACTCTTGCTTGAGTTGAATCTTTTGTGCCTTTGTATTTACTAAAAACATGTTCTCAAAAATTATCCCAGCTGCATGTGAATTTTTTGCATTCCTGATATGTCCCAACATCGTATTATCAATTACTGTAGATAACCAGTACATCACCTTTTTATCTTTCTCATTCCATTCTTTCCATGCTTTTAACTCATCTGCAATTGGAGGGATACCCAGCTCTGGCTCCTTTTCTTCACCTGAAACAAACTCATAATGGCCCTTTCCAATGAGGAAATTCATCACACGGAACTTCCATGAAGGGTAGTTATTCTTGTCGAGCTTCTTAATAATGGGATTTCCACTGTTCTCTGCCATTATCACAAAAAAGGATACAACACAACAAGCTAGTCTTCTGCAATCTTTCACAACACGTCCACAGCAATACACCAAGCAACCTTTTTCACTGATTTCTCAATAGTACATATAATCTGCAACATGTTTGCAGATAAACCTTATGTTTGCTTCCTACAAACACCTCAAAAATTACAGATTCAAAATCTGTAACCTATGCACCCACTTTTGGTCAAAACAGCCAAAATCACAGTGTACCCTGAAACTACTGTCCGCAACATTGCGGCTCTAAAACGGGGCCTGAAATGGTCTCAAACACCCAAAATAACTGCGGTAAGCCCTACGGAGCTTATATACAGAATATTCCGTGCTTTGCTTGTACACCAAATCTCACAGTGATCTGAGATTTTTGCTCGACCTTGCTTCCAGTGCCTCCACAGGCACTATCCAAGAGAGAGAGTTGAAGAATGGGAGAGCTTCTTACCCGTTGCTTGCTTGCTCAAACCTTGCTTCTTCTCATTCACTTCAGCCTTCAAAATCAGCCTCTATTAGTGGCGTGGCTCTGATACCATGTTAAGAATCGCGTGATGGGGGAATTTGCTTGAGCTGATGTGCCAAACACACAATGTATACACAAGAGGAAGCTCACTCAAGAACACAAGAAGAGAGATGGAGACCAAAACGTTTTCTTACTGATTTTTCTTTCTCTTCCACACTCTATACAATGTACACAAAGTATAGATAAGATTTTTCTTGCTGATTTTTCTTCTTCTTCCATACTCTATACAATGTAGACAAAGTATAGATAAGATACAATGTAAAGGAAAAAGGCGCTATATCTTTGCCAGCTACACTAATTGACTAGCGCTATGTCTTTGCCAGCTGTAGGTAGGTGTAACAAACTAAATATAATAAGTGATAAGTTAGTGGCCATGTGAGTATTATAATGACCACCAACGTACTAACTGTAGACGTGCGGACCCATCTAGCCAGGCGGTTCATCATCAATGTCCGCACGTGTTGAGCTTGCTATCTCAACAGGCCACCTGTGAAACTTGTAGTGTCTTGGCTTAGATCTTTATGTGTGCAAGTTTCACATATTCTCTAGGTTTGTGCCTTATCTCCACCATCTATTTGGGTGGCACAACTTCCTCCCCTTGCTCTTCTAGGTATGCTTGTGGCTACAGACGGGAGTTGGGTTACTACACTCATTCTTCCTATTGTTGGGCTTGTTCAAAATCAGGCCTTTCTTATTGAATCACCTCTATTGGCCCTTCTTGAGGTAGCTGCACTTGATGCTCTGGCTCCTCAAGCCCTAGCAAGGTGAGTTCCTATGAGGTTAGGCTAGCAGATCCAACTGAGATTTAGATGGGCTCATTACTCCTCTACTCCCAAGCTAGTGCTAGACTTGGATGCCTTGGCATGGAATCCATGTTGTAGTGCCCTCATTGCCAATTCTAGTTTTCTCTTTTCTTCTTTGAATGTTTCTTCTCCACCTAATTGTATGACATTCAACATTGTACTCAAAAATGCGCGTTGTTGCTCCAACATTCCTATCTTGATGACAGTCGTTGCTTTGCTTTTTGCCAAGACACATTCACTCTCAGAATGGGTTAATTGTAAGCTAAGTCTTTGACTCTTACTTCATTCTTGACTGCCCATTCCTCTGCTTTCTCTTTCATCTACTCTAGCCCTTGGTTTTGGTACCGAACTAGGGTGGTGATCACTTGCTCCTATTCCCACCACAATTAGTGCATTTGTTGTATTAAATATGCTCAATGCCCCACCCTCATAAGGTACCACCAATGATCCATGATGCTCAAAGTTATAAGGCCCCCATTATGAGGAGAAGCCATATGTGAACCCGGATATTGGTTGAGTCCTCACTTGTATGTTAGATGAGGTCTATGAGATCGGATGGCAAAAAGATGACCATTGTGGGTCTAATATTTGGGTTGGATGGAGTATTTAAGCTAGTAGCAACATTGCATTGAGTTGCAAGGTAAGGGAGTTATTAGGAGCCCTAGCCAACAGTAAAGGGAATGTTCCATAGTCAGCTAGTGGAGGTGCACACGGAAGGTCAACAGACACATGTGTATATGGAAGGTCATCCATCATGACCCCCTTTACATGCTATAAAAGCTAGACCCCTTCACAGCCATCAGTCGTCTATCTTTCACCCAGTCACTGTTGTTCTAGCGAGCCTTAAGCTCTTCACCTATCTTCTATCTAGATCACCATCTAAGCTTCACAATGGAAGAGCACGGGTAGACAAAGCCATCTTTGTATCAGTTGTTTGGAGCTAAAGAATTGTTTATTCTCCTCTTATTTGTTGTGTAATCTCTATCTCTTTCTCAGATTTTGTTCATTGCATGATGTAATTTTTACATAGTATTAGAGCCCAGAGCGCTCTAGGGATCAAAGAGTGCACAAGAGGCAAAGGTTTCAATAGCAAAGAGAAACAATGTCGTCGTTTGAAAGTGGTTTTGGCACATCAGGAAGCGGTGCAGGAGGTGGTGCTACTGTACCAACTATTCAAACACTAAGGATTCGTCAAACAACCTTCAACGAAGGCAAGTTAGATTGTACAAACTACACCTTGTGGAAGTTTAAAATTACAACTATCCTTGATTCTTATGAGCTTTTGGAGACTATGTTGGGGACTGACGCAGAACCACAGCCTACCCTCGACCCATCAAATTCTAGTGTGATGATTCCTCCAAATGCAGATCTTCTATGAGCTTGGAAACAGGAATGCAAATGCATTGTGTGCCTTAGTTACAAGCTATTCTAATAGTGTTTTGACTTTGATTCAACATACAACCAAAGCATCAGAGGCTTGGAATGTATTGAGGAGTGAGTATGAAATGTGAAATCAAACAAGGACTCCAAACTTGGAGAATCAACTAGCAACGGAGAAGTTTGCTGAAGGAGAGATGACTGAAGCATTCATCACTCGAATTAAGAATCTATGCGACCAAATAGCTGACGCTAGGATACAAAATACTAGCAAGGAGGTGTCTTCAAATTTTTCCACAAAAGTTTGATGGACTAGTAACTACCCTTAATACTCACGTGAGACCTCAAGCTTTGAATTTTGAGGAGTTTGGTGCATTATTGATGGAGGAGGACTTGAGGCTAAAAGCCTAAGAAGGAAGTAACAATGGTGATGCTGCATTCTCTCCTAATGCAAAAAGCAAAGGTGGTTCCTCCACCAAAAATGATGGTGACAAAAAGAAGAAGGCGGTAAGAAGAAGTTTCAAGGAGAGTGCTTCTACTGCAAGAAGAAAGGACATGCAATGGCAGATTATTGTGTCAAGAAGGCAGCTGAAAAGAATGGTACCCTTAAAAGTAAAGGGAAAGAGACAGTCAATAAGGTTGAAGTAAAGTTGGAGTTATTCATGGTGACCATTGAGGAAGTGTGCTCCTCGGCGCAAGAAGAATCTACCACTGACTCATGGGTGTTGGATAGTGGGGCCTCCCATCACATGACCAACAAGAAAGGTCTATATAATTCTATGCAGCCTCTATAAGAATCCATCACTGTGAAGGTTGGAAATGATGCGAAATTCCCTGCTGCGGGCACAAGTACTATTTCTTTTGTTGCTACAAATGGTAAAGTCAAAAATCTTTCAAATTTGCTGTATGTTTCCAAAATTAGGAGAAATGTGTTATCAATTGCTACCATAACTGATCTTGGTCATGAAGTGAGGTTCAAGAAGATAGGTGCAGAAATTATTGACAATGCTGGCAAAGTTATTAGCAAAGGAGAAAGAAGAAACAACCTGTATGAGCTAAGTGCTCTTATAGCCACCACTAGAGTGGGCACAAGGAAGCTTTGGCATGAAAGGTTTGGACACATTGGATTTGTAGTGTTGAAGGATATGCACAAGAAAGGTATGATTGCTCACATATCTACAGTGACTGAATTGAAGGAACCATGTGAAGATTGTATGATGGGAAAGCAACAGAGAAAAGCATTTTCACAAGAAAGCAAGAATAGAGCATAGGCTCCTCTAGAGTTGGTACATGCTAACTTGTGTGGTAAGATGCCTACACATGCCTTGGAGGGATCTTATTTTATGTTGATCGTCAATGACTACAGTAGAAAAATGTGGGTGTACTTCCTTCGTGATAAGGCTCAAGCTTTTGGTAAGTTTAAAGAATGGGTAAAACTTATTGAGAATGAAACAGGGAAAAGTGTGAAGAAATTTAGAACAAATGGTGGTGATGAGTTCAACTCAAAGGAGTTTGAAGACTTTTGCAAGAGCAAAGGGATCAAGCGTCAATTGACAACGCCTCACACGCCTCAGTAGAACAGTGTTGTGGAATGCAGGAATCACACCATTGTGGAGATGGAAAGACGCATGTTAAAGGGCAAGGGGTTGCCTAACCATTTTTGGGATGAAGCTATGAATACTATAGTCTACATTCTAAATCGGAGCTACACAAAGGCTCTCAAGTAAAAAACACCTCATGAGGCTTATACTAGTAAGAAACTATCTATCTCACATTTAAGAATTTTTGGATATGAATGTTATGCACATGTTCCAGTTGAGAAGAGAAACACGTTAAAATCCAAAAAGCAAAAAATGTATCTTCTTGGGTTACACTGATGAGCAGAAGGCTTACAAATTATATGACCAAGAGGCAAAGAAGATCATCACGAGCCGTGATGTGATGTTCAAGGAGCAACTGCATATAGTGGAGGAGGAGAAGGCAAGTTCTTCCACTTTATCACCAAGCAAAGAAGTAGTCCACTATGAACCTATCAGTTTTCCCTATCTTTAAGAAGGAGGAAGCATCATCTTCAGATGATGAGGAAAAAGTTCACCAACCTGACATCACCCCACCAAAAAATCCATTGATGTGTTGGGTGAAGCAACTCTATGACAACAATAATCCTATCCCTACATCTATTGAGGAAAAGGCAAATGGACCAAGGAGGTCTCAGATAATAGAGGACCAAAGGAGGTCTTTTGCTCACATAGTCAATATGGCCTTGATGGTTGAGATTATGAGAGAAGTAAAGGAGCCAACTGACTTAGAAGAAGCACTTGCAGATCCAACATGGAAGGCAGCTATGCAAGCCAAGTATGATAGCATAATGAAGAATGACACTTGGGAGCTAGTGGATTGGCTAGCAAAGTAGAAGGTTATTGGCACCAAGTGGATCTAGAAGGTAAAGTACAAGGTTGATGGTACCTTAGAAAATTACAAAGCCATACTGGTTGCACAAGGATTTTCACAAGTTGAAGGGTTTGATTTTCAAAAGTCATTTTTCCCAACTGCTAGAATGACCACTATTCGCATAGTACTTGCAATGGCCATCCACAAGTAGTGGCCAGTTTACCAAATGGATGTTAAGTTAGTGTTCTTAAATGGTGACCTCAAGGAGGAGGTGTACATGGCTCAGCCACCAGGGTTTGAGGCCCCCCATTTTTTGAGAGCAAAGTGTGTAAGCTCAAGAAGGCATTGTATGGGCTGAAATAAGCCCCCATGGCATGGTACCAGAGGATAGATAAGTTCTTTTTAAACTTAAACTTCAAAATATGTGCCTCAGATGCTAACTTGTATGTTTACAAGGATGGTAAAACGTCTATAGTAATTGTCCTATATGTGGATGACCTTCCTATTATAGGTTACTATGAAGATATGATCAACCAAACTCAAAAGGCTTTGAGTTTTGAGTTTGAAATGATAGACTTGGGCTTGCTGCACTATTGTTTGGGGATTAAAGTCTGGCAATAGCCCAGGAAAGATCTTCATCTCTCAGAAGAAGTATGCATGGGAGATTCTGGAATCTGAAGGCATTCGACATGATCGAGTGCAAGGAGATAGCTACACCTATGGAGGTGAATGTAAAGTTATCTATTGAGGATACATCAACACTAGCAAATATTGGGAGGCATAGGAGGAGGTTGGTCGGCAATTCTGATCTACTTGTGTAACACCAAACCAAATACCAGTTTTGTTGTTGGTGTTTTGAGCAGGTTCTCAAACAAACCTCATGAGAGTCATTGGAAAGCTAGGATGCAAGTGCTCAAATACTTGAAGGAAACTCTTGACTATGGTATCACATATAGTTATGGAACTTCTCTTGTGGGGAACTATGACTCAGATTGGGTAGGAGATAATGATTCTAGGAAGTCAATTTCTGGTTATTGTTTCTCTTTGGGTTCAAGAATTTTCTCTTGGATTAGTAAGAAGTGGCCAATAGTGGCATTATCTTCTACTGAAGTAGAGTACAAGGCAGCTTGTTTTGCTACATGTGAAGTAGTATGGTTGAGAAGGATCCTATGGCATATGGGAGTGCATGATGGAGAACCAACTGTGCTGAGATGTGACACTCAGAGTTGCATCGTCATTGCCAAAAATCCAATGTTTCATGCATGCACCAAACATATAAAGATCCAATATCACTATGTGCATGATTTGATCAAGGATGGGATAGTGGAACTAGTCTACTATCTAACAGAGGAGAATGGAGCAAATATCTTCACCAAAGCACTTACGAAGGATCTGCTTCAAGTTCATCTGCAGAGACTCAGCATTGGGCTGAGGAGATAGTTCCTGCGGGTGGACATTGAGGGGTGGTGTTAGATATGCTCAATTCCCCACCCTCATAAGGTGCCACCAATGATTCATGGTGCTCAAAGTTGTAAGGCCCCCATTATGAAGAGAAGCCATATGTGAGCCCGAATGTTGGTTGAGTCCTCACTTGTATGTCAGATGAGGTCTATGTGATTGGATGGAAAAAAGGTGTCCATTGTGGGTCTAATCTTTGGATTAGATGGAGTAGTTAAGCTGATAGCAACTCGAGGCACATTGCATCAAGTTGCGGGGTAAGGGAGTTATCAGAGGCCCTAGCCAACAGTAAAGGAAATATTCCCTAGAATATTCCCTAGCCAACTAGTGGAGGTGCACATGGAAGGTCAACAGACACATGTGCATATGGAAGGTCAATAGACACATGGGTACATGGAAGTTCAACAAACACATGTGCATATGGAAGGTCAATAGACACATGTGCACATGGAAGGTCAACAAACATAGGTGCATATGGAAGGTCATCCATCATGACCCCCTTCACGGCTATAAAAGCTAAACCCCTTCACAACCATGTATCCTCTATCTTTCACCAAGTCAGAGTTATTCAAACTAGCCTTAAGCTCTTCACCTATCTTATGTCTAAATCACCATCTAAGCTTCACAGTGTGGAAGCGCACGGGTGGACATAGCCATCTTTATATCAATTGTTTGGAGCTAAAGAATTTTTTATTCTCCTATTATCTATTGTGTACTCTCTATCTCTTTCTCACATTCTATTCACTGCGCCATGTAATTTTTACATGTCCTAATTTTTGTGTTCTACTTGTTCTCTCAGTATGGCTTGCTCGTGGAGAGTTGCTTGAAGTTGGTTGTGTAGTTATTCTAGCTTCTTGTCTCCTCATCTCTTTGGGTCCTTGTCATCTACAACATTGTCCTTGCCTCTTCTCTTTGCCTCTTCAACTCCTTTATTTCTAGCTCTAAATGCATGTTTTCCTTGGACTTGAAGGTGCACGTGTTTTCTAGGAAAATCCGGTTCTCTCTTTCTTCATCATACAAATCCTCTAGGCTCTCTTTTCCTTCCCTTGTCAATGCAATCATTTTTCTATTAATGACAATCATCACCCTCATTTTTCCCACCCTGTAGGTTGCAAAGGCAATATTCTCCTCTTCTAGCTTTGCAAGTGTGGTCTTTTTCTCCTCTATCATATTGTTGAGTTGGCTTTGTTCTTTTACCAATTTGTCATGATCTTCAATATTATGCATAGCTGAAGGCACCGAAGTAGTTGACACTTCTAAAATTAGGTTAACTTTGACCCTTGGCGTGATTTTGCATCGGTTGTTGCTATTGTTGACCTCTCCATTCCTACAAGGGGGGTTCCTTCATTAGGTGCAAGCACAATTTCTTGCATTTTTCTTGCCGAGTACTACACCCAAAACATGATGTTGCTTTCATTGACCACCCCTTTAATAATTCCTTATGTCAAGGTGATTGTAGGGGTGGTCATGACTTGTGGGATTGGGTCTAGAGGGGCTTTACCCTTGCCTTCCACCACCAATCTTGGTCCTACATCTTTAGCTACTATGCTTATTCTTATCATGACATCTCATGTTGAGCTCATCATTGCCAATTCCTGAGATTGGGAGGGTTCCTCCACTAATCTCCGAATGGCTAGGGCAATCTTCTCCTCCTCCTATTGCCTTAGTATTTCTTCCTCCTCTTCTTGTTTCTTCTTGTGCTCTTCTTCAAGCCTTTTCGATTTCTCCTCCACCCTTTGCAGCTCTCTATTTTCTTCAGAGGTGAACCAGGTTCTTCTTATGGGGATTGTGATCTTTTTTCTCCCCCTATCTCGACAACTCTGAACCTTGCTGCTTGCTAACTATCCTCTTGCTTGGAATTTCTTGTTGTTGAGAGGGTCAATCAATCTCCTTTTCATTAACAGCTCTTTCTATATTTTCTTTCTATTCCTTGTGGAATTCATCCTCCTCTTGTTCTCCTGCTAAAAGTGAGATAGTCGAGCTTGTTAGGGTGAGGGAATGTAGAGGCAATCAACCCCCAAGACCCACAAACCGCTTATTGCTTCAAGTGTTTCAAGCCGAGCACTAATGGCTACCTCTCACATAGCCGATGTGCTATCCATCCCTATGAGTGTAGTGAGTTTACCTCCATGCCCGATTGAGTTTCCTCCTCTCCCAAGCACTCCGGTAGCTCCATGGTCCAAGTGCGAGCTTCAAGCAAGATCTACCCTCAAGCTCCACACTCCAAGCTCCATTGCCGTGAGCAAGACAAGAGAAGAGAAGAGAAGAGAAGAGAAGAAGAGAGGAGAAGAAGGAAAGCTTCTCCACCCCGGTTCCTCACCCTACACACTCACTCCCTCACACTCTCACACTCCCTCCCTAAAGCACAAGCTCAAGCAAGCAAGACCAAGAAGAAGAAGATGAAGAAGAGAGCTAGTTTTGGCCACACAAAAGAATGAGCTTCTCATTCACTTTTCAATTTTATATACAAAACTCTAAATCCCTTTTGGGCAACCATCCCCTTATCTCCTTTTTTACATGGCCAGCCATAGCCTAGGCCCTTTTTCCCATTGTCCTCCTATCTTCCTAGCTTCCTTTCCTACCACCCATCTACCTTTACAATTTGCACGGGTGAGAGTCCGGTACTCTTAAAATGAATCATGGTGTGCCTTTTGCTCTTTTACACAAGTATTAACTTTAACTTGTGCTTCTCTTTGTGCCTCTCTTCTTGACTTAGGACTTTTCTGCACTTCTTGTGTTTCCAGATTCTTCTTGGCACAGCTTCATCTTCCGTTTCACTTTTGCATTGGCCTTTTCTTCTGCTTCAGATTTTTTGGGTTTTCCACCTTGTTCGTTTGAGAGTTAACAAGGAGCAATACTCCTTTTAGATAGATGATGGCTCTAAGGTCTTCTCTACTACTTCTTTTTCCACCTTCCTTAGAGCTTCTTGAATGATGGCCGTTAGTACTCCTTCAAAGACTATAGTTGAAGCCCTTGGTGATGTGGCTAGTATCTCTGTTGACACCTATATTGTCTTCTAGATGTAGACATTCCAATTTACCTTGTCCTCCAAGGCATTTGTTGCAAGGCTCTCCAACAATGGTATGCCTATTCTATTCATGAGAGGGTTATATCTCTAGCTTGAGAAGAGGGTATGGACCATTTTTTCCTACAAAGCCGAATGGTGGGGTTAGAAATGTCAACCAGACTGATCCCATCATTTGTATAGAATTTCTTTTTGTCCATTCCGAGCATTCTGTATATGTCCCTCTTTGGACTCTTCTTTGACTTCTCTACTAATCCCAAGGCCTTCTCCACAATTTCTAGATTGAGGGAAACTTCCACCCTTCTAGAGGTTTCTCCTTGCTTGATGGTTACCATGTTGTTGTTCCTTTGGACATCAAAAGTTATCAAGATTTTTGTACACTTGTTGTGGTCAATGCCTTGCCCCACATTTTTTAGGTATTTGGCAAGATTACATCATTCTATCATATGCACCACTACCACCTCGAATGTTGCCACTCCTTCCTGATTTTGGATGCTAGGGTATTTTAATTGATTGTAATGCTCAGATTTCCATGGTTAATCCATATCTTCTATGCTTCTACTCTAAGAAGGGGAGCATGTTGGCTTGATATCCTATTGACCTACCATTTAGGTTCCTATTACCACACAATAGCCCACAATTAGTTCTCTTTAAAGGGCATCTCTTGCACACGGAAGATAAATGACTAGAAAGATTAGTGTCCAATGATGAAGGATATAACCCACAAAATGAGAATTCTCATAACTTTACACATTCATTCTTTCCTTTAAATTTTAATTTATAATTTGAGTTTTCATCTATTTTTCATTTTTACTCCCTTCCCTTGAAAAGTATGAAAATCCTTTCTAAGATTGCGAAAATCAAGGTGTATGGGCATTCAGTGCATCTGTGGTCTGCCTCACTTTCTCACAAGAGCCAGTCATAAAAATTGGGATTATACTCTAGAGTCACATAATGGTCCATATCTTATGGGTGAATGCCTACTTGCATGATATAAGTTAATACATCAATCAAGAGGTCATTGGATTTTGAGTCAACTTGCAATGTGGACTTCCTCCTCCGTTAAGTATGGGTGAAGCATGATATTGTCTTCTAATGGCTGATTCCTAGTTATGGCTAATGCTCTAAATGTGGTTGGGGCCACATAGGTTTGGTTATGCTTGGAAGTCTTGATGGCATGTCGTTGCTCCACATTGATCATGATTTGGCAATCTTCTTATAGCCATGAAAAACACAAATTATACCACTTGCATAAGAAATTGAACTTAGACTCAACTAGTCATTGGATTCCAAAAAGTTCCTATGGTGGTATAGAAATTTTTCTTTTCTTGTAGGAGGTGATTAAGCATTGGCTTATAGCCTCTTCTCATGAAATTTCATTGCCAATCCTTTCATCTACAATAGTATAGGTCTTAGTGAAAATGAACTTGTATTCTTCCCAACAACACGACAAGGAACATACCTCGTTTGCTATGGCCTCATCAAGTAATCCTAGGTCCAAACATTCATAACTTCTAGCAAATAATGTGAAAGTTAAGTCTAGTCTCGTCGGATGCACGTTACCAAGTCATCCACTATGTCCATGGCCATGTTGGAAGCCACTTTAAGAATGGATCATCATGGTTATAGTGGCCTAAGGCCTACTAGTGGTTTAATTTTAGTTGAACAGGACAAGTTGATGCAATGTACTTCCACATGAGTATTCATTGTGGGCGTGGCAAGGCTTGGTTTGAGAGTTTTGGAGTTTGATTGATGATGTGTTATCATGTTTTATCATGGTGATCATCTTAGAATCATGAGGTAGGGGCTTACTCAAGAGTAGTTTCTCATGGACTCTTTGTTGAGCTTTGAGTCAATAGACCATTTGAGCACTCAAAGATTGAGCACCCTTCCTTTTGGATTTTTTCCTCCCATGTTTCAATTGAAATTTTTTAAGCTTGGTTTTTAGGGCATGAGATTGAGGATCATACATAGCACTTAAGAGTTTAGGCAACTACAACAAGGAGCTACCCCCATAGTATACTTGGACTCGTAACAACAAGGCTTTTGGAACCCAACGCTACTCAATCACGTGTGAGCTATAGGACCACCAACCCCACCATTTAGGCCTATAGTCTGAGGTATGGAGATTATGCATTCCTAATTATTGATGTCTGTGAGACTATGGTCTATGCTTGGAGACCCACTTGAGTATTTGGGCCATAGCTTTGGGCGTGGTTCCCAAATGCAATTGTGAAGGTATTATGGGAGTACATTGTGATGTACGACCCCAATCCTTAGGGTTGACACTAGGTTTAGCTACCATGGGCACTACAAGTTTTGGGACAACCATGGTGCCTTGCTGAAAGCCATTAATATTAACATTACCGATGGCAAGGTGGATGCGCTGCGAGTCATAGTCAACATTACAATGAACTTGTTTTTGAACATGCACCCCAGCAATGATTCCTCACCAACACTCTGGTTGTTAGGCAGCATGTAAAAGATTATGGGTAGACTCTCAGTCTTGATAGAAATCCTTAGTTTGCATTTTCCCAAAAGTGGATAGGATTGCCCCCCCAAATGGGCTAAGTTTTGCATTGGTTGGTTACAACTAGGGTTCATGGCGGTCCAATGTTCATACATTAGGATATTTGAGTTGGCTCCCTCATCAATTAGCACATCAAGTGTGTATGCCTTTTGGGAGGTTACAGCGATTTACAACAAGTAGGCCGGTGCTACCACCTTCTCATTTGTCTCCTCAAGTTTAGTGATGGTTGCAACCCTCATGTTCATCGGTGGTTCTATCATTAGAGGTTCATGAAGTGGATGTGATAGAGGAATATTTTCTTATGTGACTTCCATTGAAGAAACATATGCCCTCTCCTTCTAGGGTTTCAAGTTTCACATTTTCCATTCTATTGATATTACGAACCTTGAAAGGTCCCAATCTCTTGAACTTCATTTTCTGTTTGTGTCCCTTTATAGAGTACAACAAGACTAGGTCTCCTTGCCCAAAGTCTCATTGTTTGATGTGTTTGTCAAACCAACTCTTCCATCATACCTTTTTTGCATATTAGAGCATGAGTTGCAATGACACAAGTCTCGGAGATAGATGTTCCAACTCTACTAACCAATTTCTCCATGCTCTTTGGCCCTCCCATCTCTCTTGGGTTGTTATTTTCAAGCTTGGAACAATGAATTCCACTGTAAAATAGCTTTGATTATGTAGGTTAATCTGAATGGAGCCTATCCTATATGCCCATAAAGTTGCCATGAGCTTGTTGTCCGAGTCCCTACGTGAGAGGTAGAGACTACTTTTGTTAGAACACCCAGCAAGATTTTGTTCATGGATTCCGATTGAGCACCATTGGCTTGAGGATAATATGGAGAGGACTTTCTATGGATTATTAAGAAGGTGGATAACAAGTGAGCGATCATTTCATTAATGAAGTGTGTGCCTTGGTCACTAACCAACTCTATGGGGTAACCGAACCGTAAGATTACTTGCTCCCACAGAAACCTCATTGTGGTCCTCGATCTTTTGCCCACTTAGTGAGGTAGTCTATGGTTGGCAACAATGATGTACTTGGCTTGGGAGTATTATACTACAAGCTTGATTGGACCAATGAGCCTAATTTTCCACTTTTGGAATGGTTGGTGCATGATCACCAAGGTCAACTCCATTTTGTCCTTACAAGTAGGAACTTTGGTCCATTGACACTCATCACAATGCTTCAAAAACTTAGTTGCATCACAGAATAGCATTGGCCACCATAATTGAGACTGGAGCACCTTGCATGCTGTAGTGCCATTGAAGTGCCCTCCAACAATCTCGCCATGTTCTTCCTTGAGCACTGTCAAGAATCGCGTGATAGGGGGATGTGCTTGAGCTGTTGCACCAAAGACACAATGTATACACAAGAGGAAGCTCACTCAAAAACACAAGAAGAGAGATGGAGGCCAAAACGTTTTCTTGCTGGTTTCTTCTTCTTCTTCCACACACTATACAATGTACACAAAGTATAGATAAGATACAACATAAAGTAAAGTGGCCTTCTAAGTCAAACAATACATAACCGACTACTCAAATCAACTGGTGCTATATCTTTGCCAGATATAGGTAGGTGTAACAAACTAAATATAATAAGTGATAAGTTAGTGGGCATGTGAGTATCATAATGACCACCAACGTGCTAAGTGTAGATGTGCGGACTCATCTAGCCAGGTGGTCCATCATCAATGTCCGCATGTGTTGAGCTTGCCATCTCAACAAGCACATCATGCATTTTATGTTTTCATACACATATCCTAATTAAGAGTCCATCTTGTCCTAACTGATACAGTTGACTTGCAATCAATTGATAGGGTTGGACCTTCAAGATTATTCTTTTTAACCTAGCATTTTCTATGAGTCATTCCAACATTCTATTCTCAAGGATGTGGACTATGGCCCAATATGGTGTAAGGGGTCTACTCTAAACAACTCTTGGTCACTAGACATTCTAAAAATATACACATTTGGTAGGTCATCATTGATTCCCTGTCTAGCTGCTTCTCATGTGGGTATGTGAGACATTTGATCTACCATATAATGATGTTTACCTTTGCATACAACCATAGAGAAATCAAATTTCAAAAGTAGAAGTAACCATTGAGCAATGCATCCTATTGGACAAGGTTTGTTTATAGGATAAAGCAATGCTTGATGATCCACAAAGAAGGTAAACGGTGTCGCTAGAAGATAGTGTCTAAACTTCTTTACAGTAAACATCATGGCTGACCCTTCCCTCTCTATTGTGGAGTAGTTCATTTCTATCTTAGTGAGTTGTTTGCTAGCAAATCTCATTGGATAGTTTAGGTTATGTTTAACAAGTTAGCACAACACTGCCTCCATGGCAAATTTTGATACATCAATGTGCATGTGAAAGGTAATGGATCAATATGGGGCTCTTAGGATAGGAGCTCAAGTTAGAGTCTATTTAAACATTTTATAGTCCTATTGACACTCTTCGGTCCACTCAAATACTATTAATAGCTTCTACAAAGGTCTAGTAATCAATACATAGTTCAGTACAAACCGTCAATAGTATCCAGTGTGTGGCCTAAGAAACGTTGAACTCCCTTGAAGTTGGCTGAAGGGGGAAGGTCTATAATTACCTTAACTTTAGAGAAGTCTATGGCTATCCCATTCCTCGACACAACATGCCCTAAAAATAACAATCGTGTTTCACTCAAAACTGACACTTTAATGGGTTCAGTGAGAGAGACCTTATTGCCAATACCGTTCAAAGACTATTCACAACTTTTCTGAGTGCTCTTCCCAATTGGTGTGGACGCACAAATCAACAATAAAAACTTCCAACCATTTCCTAAGCATGTCCTTGAAGATGACACACATTAGGTGTTGGAAGGTAGCAGGAGCATTAGCCAGTCCAAATGGCATGACTATGTAGGCAAACACCCTCCCATTTGGTGGAAAATGACATCTTGTGCCTATTTTCTAGATGGATTTGCACTTGGTTATAGCCTGAGAAGCCATCCAAAAAGGTATAGGCTTCCTTTCTTGACACTCTCTCTAGCATGTTCTCTATGTATGGCAATGGATAGTTGTCTCTTGTTGTAGCCGCATTGACTTTCTTATAGTTTATGCACACTTGAATCTTCCCATTCTTCTTCATGATGATATCTATGAGTGATAGCCAGTCTGTATGATCTATCTTATAAATGAATCTTTCCTTAATTAGCTTATTAATCTCCTTATTTACTACATGTGCATGCTTAGGATTCATTGCATATGGTCATTTCTTGACTAGTACTACTTTGGGGGTCATGGGAATATTGTGAGTCACTATGCTTGGATCTATTCCCTTCAGCTCACCTAAGGACCATGCAAACACATTTGTAAATTCCCTTAAGAGATGTGTGAGATCATTCTCTCCTCCTTGGTTAGGTTTTCTACTATCTACATGGGTCGAGGCTCATTCTCCTCTCTCTCCAAGTTGACCCCCTTACCCTTGGTTGGTTCTTCGATAGGTTTGCTTGCTTGCCCTTTTCATTGGTTCCTACTAACACCACTACTCACTCACCCTTTTTATACTTTGTGAAGGGCTTGGCAAGTCCGAAGGTTTCTTCTACTATTCCATTTTGAATACTTTGGCCACTCCTTTCTCTCCTCATTTAATCTCCTGTGCCTTAGGTGTATTGGAAGGTCTCCCTTGGTGTGTGTCGAGTCCTAGGTGATCGAATTATTTCAAGGTCACTATCGGAGCTCACCTGTGACTCAAAATTGCACTCATCATCCTCACTAGAAGAGGATGTCTCCCCCTTGGTGCTTGCAAATCTGAAGTTGACTCTACTCCAAATAATGGTGTGGTGCAAGGATGAACTAATCCTGCTAGCTCATAATCTACCACCTCGAGGAATTCTAGCCAAGCTCGATTGCAATCTATCGTGGCAACTCCTTTGCTCACTCAAGATGTGTTGACCTCTCAGTATTTAGTGTCCACTCTGTTTTTCTCAATCACTCTTTCGTCCATGTCATACTCTATGGTCTCTACTTCCTCTTCGCTCTCTTCCCTAATGGAACATTAGTCTTTATACCCATCACCGGAATCCTCACACTGGAATTACATGTCGCTTGCAAGGTTCCTACTTTTGAGCTCTCCCCACTTGTCATGAGAGTCTTGATATATGATAAATTTAAGTCGTGTATCTTAGTCCATTGCCACTCTTTGATTTCCATAAGATCCTTGAGAGGCTTTAAATTGGCAAACACTAGGTTACCTGGGAGCTCACTTGATAGGTATTTGAGGATTTTGTGGAGTTCCAATTTGTTTGTTGTGAGACGCGATAGGTGATTGTTGATGAGACTCTCTGCTATCATGCATAAAGGCACTATGGGTAGGTTAGAAAAGATGGCAATGTTAGGTTTTCTAGCTAAGTCTACATCTTGCACGCATTCACCCTCATCCTCTGAGAATGGGAGATCAATGGTTGCCAATACATGCATACAATCTCACTCATCCTCAGGGTAAGGAATGTACCTTGTTAGAGATCCATAATCACTCCTAAACCCAAATCACCCTTGAGTAGGGTAGGGATGGCATCTAATTCCACTAATGAGGTTTTCCAAGTGTCCATCTCTACTCAGAGTGCTTCTAATCTATTGCCCAAGAATATCAAGCCATTACCCTAGTCCTCTATCACTCTAGCATTCCTCATCCAAGCATGCCTATAGCAGGATATCGTAATCCACTCCCTTCATAACTATAAAGTTCATGAAGAATTGGATTCTTGCTATCTTTAGAGGCAAGTCCTTTAGGACTCCAAAAGTTCTAACCTTCATCCCATTCACTAAAGTGATATTGAACCACATTTTTTCCACTGGTGGGTTTTCCCAAGCTTATAGGACTATGTGACTAAGTACACTAACCCCTACTCATGTGTCCACTACCCCCTTTCATGTAGTATCTCCTAAGGCAACGACAGGTAAGACTGCATGCATCTTAGTGCCCTCCCAAAAGTCATTCACTTGTGGGTACTTAGACATTAGATTTAGCATTAGGCTTGGTATGTGTGTCATAGCACCGTGGTCTAGAAAGTCTTGTGGTTTATGTTCATTACTGCGCTCTACCTATCGCTTCAATTCTTGCCAAAGTGTAGAGTTTTGCTTAAGCAATTCTCTAAAAAACAACAATATCACAAGAGTTGTTATTAGTGTGGTTAGCAATTTGCCCATTTGTCTTTCCCTCCTCAGCTTCATGGGATCCCTACCAATGCTCTTGAGCCATTTGCATAATTGTTTTCCCCTCATTCTGCCCATGCAGTTATTCACATGGTGGTGTTTTCTCTCTTGCTCTTAGATATGTGAGAGAGACTTGTGGGCTCAAGGTTGAGAATTTGTTAATCTCATTCTCAGTTATAGATTTGGCATCTCAAAGGTGAGCTTGTACTTCTTTTAAACATTCCTTGACCTTATCCATAGCCTTTAGCTGTTGGTTGGGGTCAGGGTACTCTCTAACCTTAGCACTTGCCTTTTCTCTCATCTAAGGAGCAAATGTTTCTGCTTCAGCATCACTTACCTATTTTCCCTTAGTTAACATGGTCTCACTCTCGGTGTCTTGAGCATTGTTTTTGCCTCGATTCTCTTTTTCCTTTGTCATTAACTCTTCTTCCTATAGAGGATACTTCCATGTCACTAGGTCCAGGTAATGAGATACCGTCCTACCTTTTTGAGCTCATGTCATGACATTTTATGGGGATAGGTGTGGCATCGTTATCAGGTGACTCAATAGAAAAGAGTCCGAGCAGCATAGATGGTATGATTGTTGAGATAGTGGAGGGTTTTCGCCTAGGGAAATCAACAAATAGCTATGTAACTCTGCATTTTGGGCATTTCAAGTTGACCTTCTCTCTATTTTCTTGCTCCTTTTTAGGCGACCACACATCCAACATGCTATGGGTTTATGGTTTGAGCTTCTCCTAGGCCTCTACCTCTTCCTCTACCCAAGGCCATGATCGGGCACATATCTATAGTCCATCAATATGGGATTACCCTCTTCATCATAACAGACATAAGGATTCAAGTGAGAATCTTCCTCCAGTGGTTCCTCCACAAAGTGCATTGGAGCATCGCTTGGTGGATGGGTCATAATAGGTCCTGGTGATCTAGGGATTCCTATTGGGTTGATTTCTATCCTTGGGGTGGCTGGCTTTGAATGTTAGGTGCAAGGAGAGCCAAAGGGGCTCTCCTTCAAAAATATGGTTCTCTAACTCTTGGATAGTATTGCTGAGTGTAAGGTTGCTAATAAGGCAACCAGCTGTGCATGGTGTCATGCATGAACCTTCTGCAATTGGCACAAGGCCATGATTTGGTACCAGGACATTCAGAAGGCAAGTGGTTCCCTCCACAATGCACACACTACATGTGAGGTTGAACCAGCCTTTGTATTGACTCTTACAGTCTAGTCAACTTTGACTATAGCTTGGGTTTGGTCAACACTCTTTCCTTTTTCTTGTTCACTGGGGGCTGCCCACTTGCTAGTTATTACTGTAGCTCTTTCAATATTCCTAAATGCATTGCTACCTTGCTACATCTCCCTAAGCAAGTCATCTACACGTATGGCCTCCTCCCTCCTCAAAGACTCTTGCAGGTGTATCCCTTTGCATGTTTAAGTTGCTTGCTAGGGCCTTATAGAGTTCTTCATTGTGGATCCCATTAATGAATACCATAGAGACCATCTCTCATTAGGTCGCTCTACCATAGATATTCTCTTATAGAGGCTCCTTACATGTGTGATGTAGTCTCATATATCCTCTTTATCTTTCTAGCTAACATTCATCAGCTTAACAATGAGGTTATCGAAGTATCCTACCTCCAAAATCTCTTGATGAAGAGATCCTTCAACTCATTGGTTATTGTGTTCAACATTGTCTAGACTAGTGAATCAAGTCCATTCCTTGTCTTGATGAAAAGATCCTTCAACTAAGTGAAGTTATTATGTTTAGCATTGTCTAGACTGGTGAAGCAAGTCCATCCCTTGTCTCCCAAGAAAAGACCAAATGCTTATGCTCATTGAGCAGGGTTGTGCGGTCATTAGCCTCTCACACTTTCTCAAACTACTTGACGAAGCTATACAGGTCATTGCCTGCCTGGTATTTATCGAGCTGCTTGGAAACTACGGTTATTTTTGTTTGGCTCCTAGAATTTGGGGTAACTCCCAACTCAGCTACTAGCAATGATGCTGCCAAGGCTTCCCCACTTTGCCCAATGCTAATATTGTCTAGTAATCTTTTCTTGAGTAGCTCACTCACTATAAAGTCAACTTCTAGGGCTCTCTCCCTATCGGCATTGCCTCATTTTTTGTTTCTACCTAAGATGGCTAGGATCTTGTGAACCTTGCTAAGCTCTCTCTCCTAACACAACCTCTAAGCCCTTTGCTCCTGGCTATAACTTACAATTCATTGCAATGCTATCCTTGCTAATCTCCTCTTAGGTGGGCTAGGGCATCAATTGCTCGTCTTCCATGGTGCGCTATCCTCGTCTATTGGTCGTATTGCATAACAAGTCATCAGATGTCATCTAGATACTTTGCCATGTTAAGGTCAAGGTCAAGGTTGAGGTTATTCTCATTCAAGTTTGTGCTTGACATAGTAGTTGCTCCTGACCCACTAGTGCATCTATGAGATCAACTAAGCTGGCTAAAGTTGTATTCCTAATATTGGTAAGCCTTTCCTTTCCTCAATGGCCTGATGGGTGTGTCTCCTATAGGTCTTTATTCCCAGTGTTGTGGGTCACTCATCTGACTCTCAAGGTTGTACTCCTACTAGTGGGTTCATTTTTAGCTTAATCTCCCTTAGTGTATTCCTTGTTAATCCAACAATTTGCAAATGTGCAACACTTATACGCTAGCAGTGCGGCTTAATGTGTGCTATGTGAAATCAAGCTTTCCAACTTTCACATGTGCTTAAGTGCCTACAATACCAAGTGTGACCTTCAATAGACTCAACTACTACATCTAATCAGTTTCGTGTTCTTCTTGTTGCTTTTGGAGGGGGTTCTGATTACTCCTAAGAGTTGAAATTAGGTCCTCTATGGGTTGTGGACAAGTGGTCTAATGACGAGCGTTCAGTCACATGAGTCAACCTAGGTCTCTATCCACAGTAACAACCAATGATAAGTCCTTTCATTCCCCCTTTAGATTGCTAGGTCAAGGTTTTTGGGTATAAACAATTCTATGGTATCACCTACTGGTCCAAACTTCACCCTGGTTGCTAGTCAACTGGCAACAGGCTCTAACAGGTCCCAAAATGATCAAGAAATAGTCTTTTAAAAAAAGGTTCTGGACAACTCATCTGAGTCCTAAACTCAGTTGTCTGAGTATCTAGACTTGAACTCAAATGAGGGCTACCCATTCGAGCATCTGAGTGGTCAGACCCTCATCCGAGTTGGATGTCTAAGTTGGTCAACTTTAAGTGACTTGAACATCCAAGCCAAGTCACAACTTGGTTATCCAAGGCATGCAATCATGTTCGAGCAACGCTCGAAAACCCGCGGAATAGCATGTCTAAATCCCCCAATAGCCTTTGCAACCATATCACCTCACATGCTACCATAGCAGTATATCTATACTCAACCTCTATACCTATAAAGAAATCGCTAGTTGCTTTCAGATTGTCCAAGTAACTATTGCACTACCAAGGGAAAACGTGAATCTACTGATAGATCTTCTATCAAACTTGTTGCTAGTCTGATCTACAACTGTGTACCCAAACACATGTATATCATTATCTACCTCATAAAGAATTTCATAATGTAATGTGGACTTCACATACTTCAATATACATCTAACTGCATCCAAATGAGACTTCCTAGGTACCTACATAAATTGACTCACAAGTCTAAGAGCATAGCCCAAGTCTAGCCTTATAATAGTCATATAGATCAACTATCCTCCTAAACATAGTAGGGTCTTCTATATCATCCCCAAGATTAGCAGTCAACGTTACATTTTTCTCCAATGGCACAGAAAGAGGCTTACATGTTATCATACCATACTTGGATAACATATCCAAGCCATATTGCCTTTGGGACAACCAAATACTATCTATACATTTGATCACATTGATACCAAGGAAGTACCTTAGCTCACCAAACTCCATCATGTCAAAATTTTGCTTCAAAAGGCCCTTGAATTAGCAATCCCACTATCATTATCACCTATAATAATCAAGTCATCCACATAGATGACTATCACAACCAAATCTGTATCATCCTTTCTTACATAAAGTGAGAGATTTGCATCAAAAATATAAAAGACAATGTTGAAAAGATACTTTAGTATCTTGTCAGACCATAGTCTAGGTGCTTATTATAATCCATAAAGCATTCAACCTGCACACATATATAGAATGCTCTACATCCTCATAACCTATTGGTTGCTACCAAAGAAATCACACATTTAACAATTATTATCTTAGCAATTGGATAGAATGTCTCTTCATAATCTATGCCATATGTCTTTGCATAGCCTTTTGCAACCAACCTAGCCTTATTCCTGCTACTAATAAAATCATTTGCATTATGTTTTACTTTATAGACTCACTTACAACCAATAGCTTTCTTGCCCTTGGACAATGATACTAAATCCTAAGTCATATTAGCCGCTAATGCATCCATCTTCTCATCCATTAATGCATCCCAATGAGCATAGCCGATAGTCTCCTCAAAACAAGTGGACTCAACATCCTCAACTACCTTTATCATATATGCATAATGATGAGATGCATAACTCTCAAAACCAAACCTTAACATAGTATCTCACCCTACTAAATGTGTGTACCACTAGATCACTCAAAGGATCCTTTAGATTACCATGTGCGCTCTTTACACTTGGTGTCCTAACTAAAGGAATACCAAGCTCACCATCCAAACTCTTCTTTCCTTTGTTATTACCTACAGCACTAGTAGATGCATCTAAATATGTGGTACTACTTCTTAGTCTCCCAAACCAAGGATTGGCTATAGATCTACTACCAGATGGTGTCTTTGGTCCACTAAGACTTTGAGTTTCCTACTTTTCTACCTGCTCATGACTATCATGATCATCAATATCATTCAATGTATCTCCACTAGATTCATACCAACTACTTGTCTCATCAAAAATAACATTCTTGAACACCCAAAACTCATCACTAATAGGGTTATAACAATGATACCCTTTCTAGTCAATAGAGTACCCAATAAAAATACATTTTTTAGCCTTTGGGTCTAACATCTTCCTTAACTCATCAGGCACATAAATATATGCAATACAACCAAACACTTTCAAATTTGATATATCAGCTTTCTTTCCTATAAGACATTCTTCACAAGTTATACCATGAACTACAATTATGGGAGACTTGTTCATAATTTAGACAATAGTATGAACAACCTCATATAAAAAATGCTCAAGTATATTCTTTTAGCCCATCAATGCCATACAGCTTTTGCAATATGTCTATTTTTTCTTTCTGTAATCCCATTTTTGTTGTGGGGTATACCTACATATAAATTGTTGCTTTATTAAGACCTCAAAAATTCATTGAACTCATTAAAGAGGTATTCTCTCCCTTCATCTAACCTCAAGCACTTAACTTTCTAGCTTGTTTCTATTTTAACAATAGTCTTTAAATTTTTGAAATGCTCAAACACTTCACTCTTTTCCTTCATAAAATACACCCAAAGTTTTCTAAAGCAATCGCATCAATGAATGTAACTTACTGCCACCAAGAGAAACATTTTGGGTAGGCTCCCAAAATTTTGTATACACTACATCGTGTGTTCTTACTTACATCTTTTTCATGTGAAAATAGTTGCCTTTCTTACTTCCCAAACTGATATACTTCACAAACTTTATGTACTTTTGCAACTCTGAATGTAGACACCAACCTTTTGGATTGCATTAATTTTAGTCTTTGCAGATTTGCATGTGCAATACATTTATGTCATATTTCAACATTGCAACTACGCCTTTGCCTTGAGCATACATAGCAACATTTATAGCTAGGATTCTAGCATCCAAAGTAAACATGTGACCAACTCTGCTTTCTTTTATAATCAACCTACACTTATTGTTAAAGTCCTCAACAAAATAGTCCTTTTTATTAAATATAGCATGCAAACCTTGTTCTACCATCATCTGCCCAACCAATACTAAATCCTTTGTTATGGATGGCACATAGAAAGCATTTGACAAACACTTTGTTTGACCATCATGTAAAGACAATGGAACTTTTTCAATATGTGAAATTGAATGGCATGCATCATCACTATCTCTATATAACCTAGACTTTGTAAATACTATACCCCTCCAAATCATTCAACATGGCTATTCATATGATTAGATGCACTAGAATCAACATACCATACATCATCACATGTCTCATTTTCCTATAGCAACATTCATCATATATTGCATGAAAAACAAATGCTCATTTTTTACGTCATTCTATCCTAAAAACATTGCATAATATCCTTAGTACAACTTGTGATTGTGAATGTCATCCTTCTTATCAAAACAATGTGATGCAATATGACATCTTTTTCCACTATAATGAAAAAATTCTAGAATTATTAGAACCTCTATTCTACCATTTATCTCTTCCTCTAGAGCTCCCTCTATCTCTAGAATTACCATTGCTCTAAAAATTTGCATGTCACCAAATTGTTGATTTGTAAAGAAGGTATATTCTACCATGAAAATGAACAGAAAACTAATGAATTGAACTAACTAAATAACAGGAAATAACATGAAAATGCTTCAATCATGGCTATACCATAGACATCTTTCATTATACCACAACACAACGTAGCCATGGAAGCTGAAATCAACATACAAGAAACAAAACTTGGTACTCACCCCAAGATGGTGATGAACAAGAAATCTCTAAGAAAAAAATATTGTAAATGTCAAAAAGCCCTTAGCTTTGGCTAGGGATACCTATTTATAGCAAACCCTAAGCCCTAGTCCTCTAATCTTATTACAAAGGCTTTGACCCTGTCGTTGGCCTTATTTACTTTATTACAAACCCTCCCTGTTTCAATTAGGTTTGTCCCCTCAAAGCAACAACTGGGAAAATACTACAATGGATGTAGCATAAAAGTTCAAAGGCACAAGTTGAAGAAGAATCCATGGTCCAAGAAGTTCATGACTGTCTTCATGCTACTCATGCTGTCCAAAAAAGGGCTATCATAGTAAAAGAGTCATAACTTCTAAAATATAGCTCTGAATCAAACAACTGGCATGTCATTTTGAAGAATACACCTAGGAGAATCACATCCAAGCGTAAAATATTGACTTTGATGACATCAGGCCATTTATTTTTATGACAAGAATTTAATACAGCAAGATGTATTAAATAGTGAACTCATGCTTCTTCAACTGTTTCTCCCATAAACCAAATAAAAATCAATGAAGACAAGCTGTCAATCATATTTGCATGTCAAGGGTGTTGAGATATTTGCAATCATACCTACTTCAGTTCCTTTGTGAGAAGCAGTGAGGGCTCAGGACTAGAATCCCATATGCACAGTAGGAGAAAGTACCACCACTCAATTCCTATAAAGCATTGTACTTGCACTCTTTTTCTTATGCAATGATAGTACTCTTTTCTCTCCAGTAAAGTGTCATGTCACTATCAATACACAAGGTTGTGTTTATGAGTCCAAATCTCAATCTTGGAACCTAATTCACTTGTGTAACAATTTGTCCTTGTCAAGTTCAATGTCTTCATGAGTTCCTTCTTCCTCTTTCAACCTCCATAGCTTCCGCATCTGCCATGCTCTAGATCCCACATATTTTAACATGGTATCAAAGCTCAGTTAGGCATGGCACTACTCCTCCACCTTCATTCTACTTTCATCTAGCTTAGCTTGAGCTTAGTCCAGCTCAGGACAAGTCCAGGACCTCATCTCCCACTCCTTCTTCTCCACTTGACCTTCTTCTCCACTTGACCTTGTGGCAGCCATAGCTAGCAGTACCCTGCCTGCTCAAAGCTCTCATAACTTCCTCTACCGATAAAATCTTACCAAGCTTCCTTCTAGAGAAGTGTTCCCCCACTACTAATGGTTCTTTGTATCACATAAGATCATGACGTTTCCCTATCTGGAGCTCAGCATTGTCACTTCTGTCAATTGCTGCCATAACCTCAGTCTATGGCCTGCAGGACATACCCACCTTGGAGGAGCTGGATCTCTAAATATAGAGCATATCTTCATGAATCCTCTTCTAGACAAATCTTCCTCAACATCAGGTGCTCCTCTATGGCACATCACGCTATGACATTGGTCCATCTATGCTTTAGTATTGTTGAAGATTCGTCACGTTGTCAGAATCTATGCCCGTGCTGATCGAAGGCTCTAATCCATCTCTGCGCATCGCGATTTCAATCGCCATCATAGGGCAATGATAGCCCTTGAAGTAAGCTTCATCCTCATATAAATTTTTTTTTAAATGATCAAGTACAGCTCCCATAATCACGAAAAAACCAGGGCTAGGTCAAAACCCTAATCCAAGAAGCCATAACCAAACTTCATCGAGCTCAAAAATCTCATCACTTTCTCTCTCCTGCCACCTGGAACAACCCATTTTCACTCAGATTTGAAGGTCCCAGCATCAAATCAAGAAGGGGAAGATTTGGATCTAAAAGATCTTGAAGGATTTTGCTGATTTGGAAAGATTTAAGGAAGAAACATAGTGTTTATTGACACTCATTTTAGTGCTCTAAGCACTTGTGTTTTTTGGCTCTTCTGCTGCTTAAATCTAATAACTCTAAAGCTTATTTGTTGTTGTTCCGACGAGTTTAACATGGGCAAAGATTCTCCAACTTCCAGTTTCAAAGGAGTCGGGTTTCATGCCTGGCAAACCCGCATCAAACTCATCTTGATGAAGAAGGGCCCCTGGGCCATTACCACTGGAAAAGAAAAGAAGCCTCACTATGCAGATCTTACTATCACTTGGCAAAAGAACGATGATAAGGCTCAGGCCATTATCAAACTGGAGCTAGACGATAGCTATATCCACCATGTGGATAACTATGAGACCTCATAGGATACATGGAAGAGACTTGACACTTTGTTCAGTGCACAGTCTAAATCATCAAAGTATGGTCTCCTGATAGAGTTTTTCAAGCTTGAAATGAAGCCTAGCACATCACTTATGCCAGCATCTAAATTACATGGAAGGACTTCTAACCCAACTTGCAGGAATCAACATTAAAATGGAAGAAGATGTTTGCATCGGTGTTCTACTTAAGAGTTTGCCTCCTGAATATAATAATGTATCAACAACTCTAATTAAAATGCCAAACCCTGAACTTGTTGATATCCACGCATCATTGTTAGAGGAGGAAAAGAAGCTAAAAACTAAGGAAGAACCAAGCACCTCTAGAGATGAACATGCATTATATGTTGACAACAGGTACAAAGGCAAGAAGGATCGGCTCTTCTCTGACTTTTGTAAAAGGACCAGACACACCGAGAAGTTTTGCCATGCTGGAAAGAGGTCCCAAAAGGCCTATCTAGTTGCAGTCAAAGAAGAAGAAGAAAATGGAGTGAAGGAAGAAGAAGAAGAAGAAGACCACCAAGAGAAGGACAACAAACCTCATCAGTCCTTCTATTCAGATAGACTTTTTTAGTTTTGTATTTCCTAGCTCTAATGTCTCAAACATAAACTTGTAAACTCCTCAGTTAGCCTTGTACTACAGCCTCTATATACTTTGTGAGGCCCATGCTCTACAACCTATGGATGTCCATCATGTCTGTGGTACCCACACTTACCCTTTTCTGCGACAGCCTCTAGTTTTTTGCCATGTTTATGGTGTGCCCACACTTTGCAGGTGTTGCTTTCACTAAAGCCTCTATACGCTTTGTACTTTTGGTTGTGATTGAGGAGGGGTGTTGAGATATTTGCAATCACACCTACTTCAATCCCTTTGTGAGAAGCAGTGAGGGCTCATGACCAAAATCCCATATGCACAGTAGGAGCAAGTACCACCACTCAATTTCTATAAAGCATTGTACTTACACTCTTTTTCTTATGCAATGATAGTACTCTTTTCTTTCCAGTAAAGTGTCATGTCACTGTCAATACACAAGATTGTGTTTATGAGTCGAAGTCTCAATCTTGGAACCTAATTCACTTGTGTAATAATTTTTCCTTGTCAAGTTCAATGTCTTCATGAGTTCCTTCTTCCTCTTTCAACCTCCATAGCTTCCGCACTTGCCATGCTCTAGATCCCGCGTATTTTAACAAAGGGATCAAAAAGTCCAGCCATTCTTCCATAGCAATCCTCCCAAATCAAATGGGAATCCATCAAAGTGATCATCATCATGAAAACAACTGCCAAAACTGTCAATGACTATACCTGAGTCAAACGGAAAAGAAGAATCATCTCAATGATGATCCCCCGGATCAAAAGGGTAATGAACATTCTCATAATCCACCTCATAGTCATCACGGTCAAATGGATGTAAAGGATCTTCATTTCCAACATGTACATATCCCAATCACCTATGGGCTGATATGCATCATCAATAAAATCACCATAGAAACCAAAATTTGCATAATCATGTCCCTCTTGAAGGATAGAGGTCTCATGAAAGTCCTCCTTATGTTGCATGCTGCCCTTAGTGAGGTTCTCATGAAGGTCCTCCTCATTGTCCTCATATTCTTCAGCATTGTTCTCCATTTGTTCTTCTTCATTATCGTCATTACTATCTATGTTGCCCACATCTTCATTATCGTCATTACTATCTATGTTGCCCACATCTTCATGTACTTGCTCTTCTTCATAGAAATTTTCAAGTTGTAATGCTTTAGGTGTCTCATGTAGTATATAACCCATATGGTTGGGCTGATTGTAAGTGTCATAGCTCTTATTTCCATAATGATGTCCATTAAAATTATCATAACTACTACATTCATCCATGTCATGCAGATCATGATGACTAATATTCTCATAGACATTACCATAGGCATCTTTATAAGCATGATGTCCAAAGTCATGTGGATGAAATCTTGCAAGAGAAACATGGTAATCATAATGAGAAGGCTGATCAAATACATCATGCTACTATCCAAATGTATGTACATGCTGATCATAAGCAAAATAATCATCACAAGCATTATATCCTTGCTCAAAGTAACCATGATAGTCATTGCTTTGGTAAGGAATACATGCATGATATTCTTGATCAAATCTGTCATAAGAAACATCGTCTTGTTGTGCTGACCAAAATGATTTGAATGATACCCATTTTTCTCATCACGACATAAAGTATAGCATCCATTTTGTTCAAGACATCTGCCAAAATGTTGCTCATATGAGGGAGAAGTGCCATATGGTTCATATACAGAGTTGCCATGAAATACATACTCATTCATTGTACATCATGACATTGCTGATCATAGTTCTCACAAGTGGAAGGACTTGAGACATTAGAAACGGTTGTAGGTGGTAGCCATACATCAAAGAAAGTAATGAGTTTTTCAATACCCATCTTCATTTCCCTAATATCACTTGCCACACTTGCCAGACTGTTTTCTACATGCATGCTGTCCCAACTATCCATAGACACAGTTTTGGTCATAGCTTGATGAATACAAGTCCAAATGGAACAAATGATAGCTCTATTTGAAGCCTATGATGTCTAAATTGAAATGAGAGTGTTGGTTTCAAGCTAGGAGTAGAAATACCCCTCTCTGTAAAAGGATTTCCAGATCTATCCACAGTGGATTGCACCCTATTTTTTACTCTATTTTGGCCTTGTTTTACCTCATGAACAATGTCTTCTACCCATAAGAAGTTGGAAGATGCTTCAGATTAGTAAGTACATTCAATAATCCAAGCATATTCTCTGCAAATAAGCCCATAATGCACAATTTTTGCTCTACAGTAGTCTAATTGTCATACATTGTATACCCTCAATGACTTGGTCAAGTGTGATCCATAGTATATGCAAAAGAAAGAGGAACCCACTTGCTTATTCAATCTTGTTGAAAGGTGCCAAAAAGAGCATTCAATCTTGAAAAGCACTTACTAATATTGATATTGAAAATACCATGCATGTCAAGGTCCATACATGCTATTCATACATGAAACAAACATATCTTGAAGAGAATTAGGCTACCCATACATTTTTCTCATGCTACGAATACATTTCTCTTTATGCTACCCATATCAAAATACCCATTCTATCATGCTTCAAACATAATACAATGCTAAGAATGCTTGTAGATAAAAGTAGGTCTTCAATCTTCATGAGATCTTGGTAAGAATGCTTGTAGGAGTGATTCATTGATTGAAGAGTGCTTCATTACTGATGATGAACCAACTCTTCAATGAAATTATTGAGTACAAGATGTCCATTATGTCCAAGAGACAAGAAAGCTCCAAGATCTCTCATAGAAGCTTTGAACTCTATGCATTCTTTTCAAATGTAGATAGAATGATCCAAGAGTGGATTGAGACTTTGAAAATGAAATGAAGTTCTATTCTTCACTAAAATTTGCCAAAATTTTGAAGTACTATGTTGTACATCATTCCCATGAAAATAAGGAACTCCAAACCCTCAAAACTTGCTCAAATCTGGAGAGACCCTATTTGTGGAAGCTCTTGTACTTGAGGTTGAAGCATATTGTTGATGAAGAACCATTGATTAAAATAACTTCAGTTCAAACTCCAAATAGTCAAGACTCTCCATGCTCTTTGTTGAAATTAAATTCCCTGCAACATACTCTTCTTCCATAAACTCCATTAATGCTCTATTGCTTCATGTATGGCTGATGGAGGTATATTCTTCTTCCATTTGATGTAGATCTTGAAAGATGATAATGAACATCTCCAATGTAGATTGTAGACTCCAAAATTTGAGAAGAGAAACAAAAAATTTTAGTGACATTGAAGATGCATGCTGTCCAAAGCTTCCATAGACCAATGTATGCCAAAGATTCTTCAATGTTGCTTCAATGTTGACAATAGATTGAAACCACATGTATAAGCAAGCTCTAGGAGTGATTTTCCACCAAAACCCCCTTCATTTTTGCTTCAGGAATTCTGAAATTCTTTAATGTTGTCCAAAACTATCATGCTTAGGGTTTCATGGGAGAGAGAAAAGTTCAAGATTGGAAGATATATTGCCCAAGATTGAAGAAGGCCACTTGCCAATGAGGTTTGAAGCTTCAAGCATGGATTGCTTGAGCTATGGAGCTTGTTTTTTTGTAGAACATTCAGGTATGGACTGCAGACACAATTCACACAGGAGCATCCACAAAATGTAGATGGAAAGAAGAAGGCTCAGGGGCCCATTGCTAGGCATGGTGGTCTGTGAGATGGTCCTGGAGCATTTGGTCCTAGAGTACGACCAATTGGTCCTGGCTTAGATGTCATGCCTCCATCAGTAGCCCTTCTGGAAGAGAAACTTGCAACACACCATGCAGAGATTCAGAGGCTTCTAACCGAGAATCAAAGGTTGGCTGCCACTCATATTGCTCTCAGACAAGAGCTAGCTGCAGCTCACCAACAAGTTCAAAGGCTACAGCAATTGCTAACTAGAAATCAAGCTAAAAAGGAGAAATAGTTTAGAGCTTTAGCTGAGAAATCTACAAAGATGGAAGGTGAACTTCGTGCTCTTGAACCCTTCAAAGTTGACTTGCAAAGGGCACAATCTAAGGCTCAAAAGCCCTTAGGTAGTCGCTAGGAGCTTGCAGCTCAAGTACAACAATTAAATCAAGAAATATTGAGGGTTCACACAGATACTAAACAGATTCCGACATTGAAAGCTAAGGTTGATGGTCTGTAGCAAGAAATTTAGTGTGCAAGGACTGCTTTTGAGTTTGAAAAGAAAGCAAATATTGAATTGTTGGAGCAAAGGGGTGGTATGGAGAAGAATCTTGTCTCTATGGCTTGAGAGGTGGAGAAGCTGCGAGCAGAGCTCACAAATGCTAAGAAGAAGGCTAAGTTAGCCAATCACTACTCTACATGAAGCTCAAGAGGTAAAGAGCAAAGATATGGAATCCATTGGCATTATAGAGAGCATGGGAAGGAGATTAATCATGTCTTTGGCCATGGGTTCTTAAGGCCAACTTGAAGGGAAAAGGAAGAAACCCCTATTCTTGAAAAGTAACTCAAGTTTAACCCAAACTAAGTCATGTAACCCTCATTTTGTCCAATTTACCCAATTTTTTGGTTAAAATTTTGGTCACGACCTGCGAGAATAGCTGAAGCCCGCCGTTATCCACTGGTTCATGCCAAGAACCTCCACCTTAGTCATGGTTTGTGACAGATCTCCATGTCAAACCACGATTATGGAAGAACTAACTCCTATGACTAATTTTAACTGCAGTTTTCACTCTCTAGTCTATGAAACTGGATCAAGTATAAGAAAATAACTCCTATGACAAGGATCTAAACTAATGCTCTCATACCAATGTAAAGAAGGTCTATTCTACCATGAAAATTAACAAAAAACTAATGAATTGAACTAAGAAAATAACAAGAAATAACATGAAAATGCTTCAATCATGGCCATGCCATAGACAACTTTCATTATACCATAGCACAATGTAGCCATGGAAGTGGAAATTAAGATACAAGAAACAAAACTTGGTACTCACCCAAGATGGTGATGAACAAGAAATCTCTAAGAAAAGGCCCTTAACTTTGGCTAGGGATGCCTATTTATAGCAAACCCTAAGCCCTAGTCCTCTAATCTTATTACAAAGGCTTTTAGCCTGTCATTGGCCTTATTTACTTCATTACATGATTTAACTTGTTTTGTATTTACCACCAATACATCCCATACCATGACCTCTTCAAGAATATCTACCATGTCCCCTTCTTGAACTTGAGCAAAATGCTTGGACTTGTTCACCACTTCTTTCATATGATTCACCTTGCATGTTGATCTCTTCAGTGATCAAAAGAGAAACCAACTCATTAAAATCTAGAAATGGCTTTCGTATATACATAAAAATAACAAAAAAAAACTGGTCTATTAAGATACATGAAACCAAATCATCATCGTCGTGCATTGCACTAATAGCTACTAAGGCATCTGCACAATGCTTCTGACCTTTAAAACATTCTCATTTACAAATATCTTTTCTTTCTTCAATGTATTCAACTGTTGCTTGAGTTGAGTTTTTTGTGCCTTTATATTTATTTTGAAAATATATTCTCAAAGATTGTCTAAGCTGCATGTGAAGTTTTTGCATCTCCCAGCACAGTATTATCAATGACTGCAGATAGCCAATACATTACACACCTTAAATTATTTTGGAGTCAGGATTACTTAGCTTTGATTTCTTTTCTTCGCTAGAAACAAACTCAAAGAGGTATTTTCCAATGAGAAATTTTGTTACACTAAACTTCCATGATCAGTCATTGTTCTTATCTAGCTTTCAATAATTGGATTTCCATTGTTCTCAACCATTATGACACAACTAAGTATCAAATAGCAAGCAAAACTTTTGCAACCCTTCACCAGATGTGCACGATAATAAACCGAGGAGGATTTTTTTACTTAGTGCTCAAAAATACATATAATCTGCAACCGTTTACATATAAACCTTGTGTTTACTCCTTGACCACCACCTCAGAACTTACAAATTTGAAAGCTTTAACATGTACATTTGAAAAGGATTGACACAGCTGAAATTACAGTATGCCCTAGGACTAACACCCATAATCCTACAGAGCTAAAACAGGGCCAAAATGGCCTTAAATGGTCAAAAATACAATGAACAAGCCCTAAAGAGCTTGCTTATAGAATATATGTAGTTGTATTTGCACACCAAATCTCCAACAATCTGAGATTTTTGCTCTACCCAGCTTCCAGTGCCTCCACATGCTATCTGAATCTGAGCTTTACTGAATAATTCAAGCAAGTCTATGAGGCCAATAAACTTCTTGGTGATGCCAGGTAAGCTCCATCTTTTAGAGTTTGCTTCGAAGAGTAGGGTTGAATCTAACTATCAGCATTGATGTTGTTGAGAAGGACCTATTCATCAAACTAAGCTCTTACATTAAAATAAATAAATAAGAAAAAAATGTAGGAAAATTTGTGTAGCAAGAATTAGGGTATGTACTACTACAATGGTGTGATGGCAAAGTTGGTTCTTCTTCAAAAAATTAACCCTTATTAGCTTAGCTAAGTGGCTGTTCTTAGAGTTCTTGAGTCAACAATTGATTCAGTCCAACAATTGGATTTTGGAATGCTTGATGGTATTCAAGTGTAATTTGATTCATACCATCCTTTGATTTATCAAATTCAACCCTAATGATATCTTATTTTCGATATTGTGCCCAAGCATATTTTTTTGACTTGCATCATCTTTGAAGCTAATGTTAAGGCTATTAGAAGCAATATTGGGAAAGTCCTTTATGCAACCTCTTTATCTACAAACCCTAGATGTGATAGGTGAGCCCATATCCTATGAGATGATAAAGTGAAGTCATCCTTCCCCAATGCTTGCTATGTGTGCAAATTGACATGGCATTTTTCAAGGGAGTCTTTGTAAAAAGGCTCAGAAGATTTGCAAAATCCCAAAGATAAGGTTGAACAACAAGACGACCCTAAAGAAAAGTAGGAGAAGGTCAACCAAGAGCCATCAACTAGTTAAGGTGCCAAATAAGAGGGTTAAAAGGATGAGAAAAATTAGATTGTGGTGCAAAGCAACCTCTCAAATCTAAAGATATTACTTAATAGGATTATAAGGAAAACATCCCTCACAAAACTTAGTAGTCAAAAGATGCACCAATTGGTGAGAATAAGGCTAAATCAAACAACTCTAAGATATCTCTCAAAAATTTTGTGTCAAAATTTGACAAGACTTTAATGTGCATGAACCCACATTTTGTGTCACTTACCCCTTATAGGGCTTAAATTACTTTAATTTTTGGAAATGGGTTAAGCTTGTCATTCTCCATCCTTCTCAATGACTGAGCATAGCCTCAGAATTATGCGATGGCATGCAAACAAGAGATGCTCCATTGTTGCTTCTCTTCTCCTTTCTTCTTCTCTTATGGTTGGCTCTACTATGGTATCTTGCAATCATGGAGCTTAATCCAAGCTTCCCAACCTTCCCTCATAAAGGATGGTGGCAGCCTCATGACTTGGTGCTTTTGCCCCCCTACATTTTTGGCCAACTAGATCAACCGCTTGTTGTTGTCTCTTTTCATCACCACTTGCTCGAGCATCCCCCTCTCCTTTCTCTCCCTCTTCTTCCTATAGTGTCTACTCAAGCATTCCCCTTCCCTTCCCTTTCTCCCTTCCTCTTAGTTCCTTCCAGTGTTTGTATTGATGCTACACTCCCACTTCTTCATCTAGTGTTTTTTTTTTAAACAACTGGACTAAGTTCCAAAATCCATTTGTTCTAGTTCCAAAATCAAGTTGCATTACCAATGAACTTGTAATGCACCAATGGGCAATGAGCTTGAAATGCAATTGAAAAGCATTTTGGAAACTCTTCTTTAGAAGGCATTCGGCTCATGAAGTAAAAGAAAGACCCTAATGCGAAAAATATATAGTATCTCCCAAGGAAAAGCAATGGTTTGGGCTTATCCCATAAAATGCTAATTTAACCAAGAACTATGTCATAGTGCAATGGCCAAGTGTTGTGACACATGTAGGTTGATGGACTTGTGTTTGTTGAAGTTTATACCATCCATGCATAGGTCGTAATGTCCCTTGATTTTTTAAGTTGTGAGGAGAGAAAATAAAAACTACGAAGGTTGAATGGACTTGTGGTAATGGGGGAGTACCATCTCAAATGTGGGTAATACCTTCATTCAAATAAGGCTCAACAGTGTCTAATATATGCTAATTAGCAGTATGTTAATTAATAGTGTTGAACTTGCATATTTCAACATGCTTAATCATGACAACTCTCTCTACAAAGTTACCTTGATGCCCTTCCAAAAATCTAATTTTTCCTAAGCTTAGCCATGATCCATTGCCATCTTTGGTTAAGAGAAACCATGAACCCCATTCGGATCTGAGTAGTCTAAACACAACTTTATTGGAAGTTTCTTGACAACTTCATTGCTTTGGCCAAACAAGGAGGGGTGCCCAAAGGGTGGGTGGTGGGAGGGGCATTATTATGCTAGTTATCCCTATTTTCCTTTTGTTGATTATTGACTCAAAAGATGTAGAGAAATCCTTGATACACTTCTAGAGCATTTGAGATACTCTCACCAATGTGTATTTGTGTGTTTTTAGGCAAGGAGGTCCAATGGAGATTACCATCTTTGATTTTTCCTTGCACTAGCCAACCAAAGGCATCAACAACAATGGTAAATAGGAGGGGGGTTGAGGGATAGCCCTACCTTATCAATATCCTTAGGGGAATGGTTGAGTTAGTCTACCATTGATTGACACCCTTGATGAAGCATTACCAAATAGGATAGTAGCAAATTCGATAAACCCCTTCCCAAACCCCATGTCTTGCAAGGATTGGAAGATGAAATCCCACTCAAGTCAATCATATGGTTTGTAAAAATCTATCTTGAAAAAAACATAGTCTTGCTTAGTAGCTTGGACATGTTACATACTCACCCATCTGTTACCTGCTAATCCACTCATCCAAATGGTTACTAATCCCTCTAGCAAGGACCTTGGCAAAGACTGTGTATGTCGATGTAAGGCAAGCTATAGGTCTCTAGTTACCAATATCTAACACATGATCTCTTTTATGGATGAGTTTGATAAACCCTATGTTTGTTTGGGATAGGAGCACCCCAACTCTCATTGATTCTTTCGAAACTACTAATAGGGGGATGAGGATTTCCTAAAACTCTTGTGGTAGAACTCATTCCGCAACCCATCTAACCATGGTTTTGCCCCTCTTTAACACATCAATAGTGTCACTTAACTCACAGTGAGTAATATATTGATCCAAGAGTTGTGCTAAAGTACTGGGAGAAACTTCACATCATGGTGGAACCTAGCTATTTAAGCCCTAGCTATAGCCTTTTCATTTGAGTGGATCAGTAGGGAACTAATAATAGTATTGGTAGACAATGTCATGCTTTTGGTCTGAATTAGTGGGCTAGGTTACCACACCAAAGTCCAAGAAAGATCTGAAGGTGTGTTTCTAGATTTTGCAAGCATCAGATTTAACAAAATTAAGCTTAAAAAGCCTTGGGTCACTATGGAACCATATGGATCTAATGACCAAGGTGTTGTTAGAGAGGGACAATTGGACTAGATCAAAAGCATTGTTTCTTTAAGAACTCTATCTAAAAGAGGCATTAACAAAGAAGATTAGAATGCCCACAAAAAGGTGTGCCCTATCTAAATGAGATTTTCTAAGCGTGTCCCTCTTTTATTTATTGAAGAGGTGAAGGATTCTCATACTCTACCTCTACCAAGATTGCAATCCATCTAAGACTTTTTCTCTTCCCCAATTTAAATGTCTACTAGGATAAGGACAATATGCATAAACTAAAACAACATGAATTCTTCAACATTTTTAAATATAGCAATAACCCATTTGTGGTTAGGATCTTTTCTTACCATACCTCCACTTCTCCCTTGTGTATTGCCATTGATAATCAATCAAGAGGCTCTTTAAGTTCTATTCCAAAGTGGCATCTATAGCTTTAATATCGTGAAGACATAAATAATCAAGAAAATTATTACTAAGCTAAAGCCAAATCTTTATGCTCTTAGATTTGTTCAAAATAATGAGCCCTTAGTGTTACAAGAAATTACTTTCTTGGCACTCATGTTCATTTGTTCTTATTAGTTTTTTCCCTTGGACATTATCTCCTTGCTTTAGCACATGGGGGAGTCTATGCTAATCTTAAAAACTTACATTTAGAGGCACTAGTGTTTTCAAAGGTCTGGGGGATTGGTTTTTCACTAATGATTATCTTGACAATGTTTCCTCATCCATCTAATACTGATCAATTTTATTTATTATAATCATATTTCTTAAATGAGTTAAACGTTCAAATGTTATGTTCCTAGGCGAACTAAGTACTATCTACAAATTCCTCTTCATCATTTGAGGGGACTCCTTTTTGCTCTATGTTTATAGATTCCTCTTGAACTTTTCTTTCCATTTAGCAAATTGGGCAAAGGGCTCTCACAAATGTTTTGGGTTAGCCATTTTGGCTAGAAGGGGTAGAATTTATTCATGGCTTTAGGCTTGTTTGTTTTAAAATTGCCTCCCCCGCCCCTCGATTCTTGTTCTTCTTATTGTTTAATAGTTTGGAAGCCATCAAAGGGTTGCTCAGAGCTTACATTGAATGGCTTAGGAATCTCATATGGTTTTATATTAGGGTAGTGTCTAATGAAATGACTATGCTGGAAACATTTAAAGCACGAGTTGGGCAATTTTTTGTACATAGGTAATTGCTCTATTAACTTGAACCCATGTTCATATGTAGCATCTAGGATTTTGAGGAGCTCTTGATTTAAATCAATCTCTAGAAGGATCTGTGGATGCCATTTCAAGTTCACCATGTTGATCGGTTATCGTCCTAATACTCTCCTTAGAGTTTCTGCAAAGGATTGACAATCAAGTATTCTATCCATACATGTACTTTGGAGGGCTTTAGCCCATAAGGATTGACAATCATGTGCCATTTGAATAGCAAGAGTGCAGAGTTGTGCATCATCCACTTCCCCGTGACTCACATTTAGGGTTGGCTCTTCAATCTTCAATGCAAAGATAAAGTAATTGTTTGCTAAATACATTTATTGTACTCTACCACATCTAGGCTGGCTAGTAAGGGTTTTGCTAAATCTCCATCCTCAATAATGGATGTTGAAATTATTGTACTTTCCTTTTACTTTTCATATAATTGTCCACATTTTTAAAAAATCAAAAAATACGCTTCCATTAATGGAAACTTTTAAAACCCCCAAAACAAAAGCTATGGTCTCATCTATGGATAGGCCAAAAGGTTACTGTGGATCAATGAAAAGGGACACAAAAAAGATGCTCATAGCTTGGAGAAAATGAATATGTGTTAGAGCACCTATTTTATGTAGCTACCAATAACCAACTGTTAGTGGTAGTTGCCTTTGCATGCAAGGTGGCTCCCCTCCCTAATTGAGCAAATGGAGGTGATGGAGTCATTATTGATCCCAATCAAAAGAAAGTGTGCAAAGCAAGCAATGAGATGGAATGTGACTTTACTAACGTGGTCAAGTTGAGGCAAACTAATTTGGAGCAAATTGAGAGAGCAATACACCATGATCTATTGCTATTAGTGAGAAAAAGAGAAAATGTATTGTACACAAAGGTGAAAAAAGAGGTGCTTAGAGTATTAGAAGCATTCTCTCTATCAAAGATCAAAGCAAGGTATGCAAACTATATGCGTTGGTTGGTCTTTCTTTTACTACATGGGAAAGATCCTAGGGTAATACAAGTTCGAAAGGTGGTTCTCACATTTTTTGCACCATCAAGACCTATAGTAGAGAGAGATTAGATCCTTAATAGTGTTGTTGGCCATAAAGGAAATAGGATATGTCTTATAATAGTCTACTAATTTTTTACTTCAAGAGTTCATGAAATATGAGTGTCTCATCTAAATCATTTTCCCTTCATTACTCAATTGGTATTATGGAGAGGTTTAAAACGCTTTTCCTTCATTACCTAATTGGTATGGTGGAGAGGTTGCAACATTGAGCTACTTTGAAGAGTGCTTTATATTCCCTCAAAAGATGAAGGGGTGGTTCAAGAAAAGAGAAAAATATATATACTATGGAACAAGAGAAATAAAATACTAAGTTCAACTAAGGCTTTGGTTTTCATCATTCCTTGATTCATATCACACACACACAAGTGAGTCATTATATCCATGATTGTCCTGATAGGCTTGTTATTGATACTAGTTGAGAGGCTAGCATTTATATTTAAAAACCAACTAATACAAAGAATTATATTAATGTGGATGTTCTTGATTCTAAGAAAGCACAAAAAAAGGGAAGTACATGAAGATTTTCTCAAGATTAAGTATGAGAGTCAAAAGGAATTAAAGTCTAAGCCGAATGGAAATAGTGAAACTTGGTGAGAACAAGGGAACTTCATCAAAGAATAAGGGTATTGATATTGCAAAGATCCAATGAGAATCACACATGTAGTCTTCTCTCACCCCCCTCTCACTTAATATCAAAAATAAAAATAAAGTGGAAAGAGTATGACATCAATTTGGTGCGATCTCCCCACGTGTTGAGAGGATTCACCCCAATGTATGTATTTGATGTAATGGAAGATCTTGTGCCCAAAATAGCCATTTCTACTAAAATAGTGAGCAAGCATTTCTATTGTGCTTGCAAAGCAAACTAATGTATATAAACCTTCAAATGAAAGAAGTGACTAACAAAAACTTTGGTTATATGGATATCAATAAAAATGATGTGCTAGTAGGGCCATATAAAAATCAATAATTGGTGGCATCATAAAAATAAATTCATCAACACACCTCCAAAAGAAACAATCCTAATGGTACCAAAAAATATATAAACGAATGTAGAATAATTAGAGAAAGGCCGAATGCTCAACCCACAACCATGAACTAGTGCAAGAATAAGTTAGCTATGAACATATTCTTTGTCTATCTCTACACATCAACTAAGTCTAAGAACAAATAGAACTAGTGCAAGAATAAGTTGCTATATTATTTTCATCAAGACTAGAATGTCAATTAATAAACAATAGTTGGTCCTACACAAGCAAATAGTCAATGGATATCTGACTATGAAAAAGAGTTCAATAAGCAACTCTAAGCACACACAAATGCTAGTATTGGTTAATAGACTATCGAATCACTAGATGGCGAAATCACCCATTTACATGAGCATGTGATGCACTCAAAAGGACATCTCTATCAACTTTCCACTCAACAAAGAATCATCTAAGATTATCATCCCTTGAGAATGTCTCTAATGTATAGAGGAGAACCATTTTAGGCCATCACCCCTCTAGTAATTAAAAAAAGTGCCTTCTGGCAATATACCCTTGGGATGGAAAGTAATTGTCCTCAGTTTTGTCAGTGACAAGATTTATAAAGGACAAAGTGGCATAAGTGCACAAAGCACATGTGATCATCCATTGGAATTTCTCAAAAGGATGATTTTTAAAGATTGATGCCAATATTTGTGCTAGCCTTAAATGAAATATTGATATGAAATAGCAAATGTGTGATTAAGTTCTTTGGTTATATACCCATCAATAATAATGCTATGTTGCTAGGCACATTATAAAAGTCAATGAGGTAATGAGAGAGAGGTTGAATGCTTACCCCATCAAGGCAAGCATGTCCTTCACTTGTCTCTACACATCAATGAAGTCTAAAAACAAATAAATTTAGTTTGAAAACTAGTAAAATAAACCATTTTCATCAATACTAAAAAATCAATATAAAAACGATAGTTGGTCACAAAATTTAATAGTCTAAGAATACTCTATGAGCACTCACGTATGAAAGAGTACCAACAAGAGCTCATAATACATGTAGACACTAGTGCATGTTGATGTATGTAGTATAGAATCACTCGTGCACAAGAGCAAGCATTGTGCTTGAAAAGTATGGATGTCTGTATCAACTTTTCGCTCAAGGAAAAACTTTATAATGCCATCATTGCCTTGAGAATGTGCCACGACACATAGAGAACCACTCGACAAGGTCATCTTCCCTCTAACAATAAAAATAGTCCCTCTTGGCAACAAATGAAGACCCTAATAACCGGTTACATCTTGACAAGAACAAGTAGAATATGCATGCGTATAAGGTGATGGATTACAAGAAAAAATCCAAAGGCAAGCAAAAAAATGTCCCTTAAAAACTTACATGAAGGTCTCTCCTAGTAGCCAGAAACATCTTTCTCAACAAAGTATTATTGTAGGATCTCTCCCAAGTATGCTTTTAGACCATCATTTTTTACAAAGGACTCGAAATTTGTGCTTCCAAAGATCAAAGAAGAAAGTATTATGGATTGGTTACACTCCCAATGGGACTTATGTCAAACCTTTTGAAATTAATATGGAGGTGACCTTTGTGATTTATGGAATTGTTGTAAGGCAACCAAGATGATGGTGAGAGCTATAAATGTCAAGATTGTTAAAATCATCCCCAAAGCTATTAAGAGAGCGAAGTCGTGTCAATGGAGGCACTTGAAAATGCTTAACACATCATACAACATAGTGAAAGCCATGGCTATTATAACTAATTTCTTGTCTAAAGTTTTGCATCAATGATAGGATGGTTTTGTTCAATGCCAAAAAATTAATGATGCTATCGTCAATATTCTATTAACTTTCAGATGTGCTCTAGAGAGTGTGGGAAGATCCATCTTGACTAATATGGACCTAATACAACACACTAAGAAAAGTAATTGATCTGTCCTAGAGTGGCTTGAGCATTGAGATTTGGGGACGTATTACATGGTATGATTGAAGCTTTGTTAGCTGATGCTTCAGCTCGCATTTATATTAATGACCAAATTACTCAATCCTTGGAACTCAAAAGGTCAATTAGGCAAGCCTGCTCATTGGCCCCTTTGCTCTTTGCGATGGCAATAGAGCCATTGAATTATAGTTTGACATTTAAGGTATTATAGTTTGACATTTTAAGCCATTAGAGTTGACTGTTAAGGGCTATTGATGTCAAAATGCAGAATAGAGATATTAGGGGGCTGCCTCTCTCGAAATGGACAAAGTTTATGTACTCAATTATTTGTGGATGACAACTCCAAGCTGATAAACAATCATTTGGATGCACTAATGGATGGCTATGACACTTTTATGGAACTCTCAAGATCTAAGATTAGGTGGAAATCCGAGCTACTGGTGATGGACTGTGAGAAGTCTGAAATTGACTAGGCTGATCGCTGAATTTCAAGGATATACCTTGGGGCGCTGGCCTTTAGGTGCATGCAGCAGGCAGTCCAATGAAGCAATGGGCAAATTGGCATCTAGGGAAGATCATCTGCAAAGATGAGATCTATGAGCTTATGGTAATCTCGGCATTTGATTGTGGGGGCAAGTCACAGATTCTTGTAGTGATAGTGGGCTTGTTGGAAAAATCTTCAATGAAGGCAATAATCTATTATCTTGGCTCAAGGATGTCTAGGAGGATCAGCGGTGGCTGATCTACATGTCATCGGAAAGGTGGGTGAACTGTGGTATTCTCCTCTAATTCTAAGAATTAAAGTCAAAATTCCATGCCTTAATCGGTTAAGGCCATCTTCAATAACTGGAGGAGAAGAATTTTAGATAGTTTCAACTGGAATGATCAAAGTGAGAACAAGCGTGGGCAGGCTTCACTACAATCCGTTTGGCTTTCTTTAGTGCCTTTCAGGGAGGACTTGGTGCCCAACAGAGCCTTCTCTTTCAAAGAATATACATGATAAATGCGTGGCAAGTACAAATGGGTAGACATTTGAGTCTCATACTCTAAACTTCCAGCCAATGGTCTTATCGCTTACCATGTTGGACCACTGGTAGAGAGGAAAACGGGTAACCAGAATTTTAGAGACTGTAAAAGAAATAGACCTCCCATTTCTTAGTCCATGCAAGTCACCCAGCCAGGTTCTGGCTACGTGTGAAGAAAACAATCTTAACATTACACCAACAACTGTTAAACATGATGATTGATTTCACTTACCACTTCAATCTCTAATTTCACTACACTTTGATCCCATTAGATGAATATCCTGCCTTATAATTTCATGTTGTGCATCCTGTCATCAGTTTTATGGAAGATAGACTTTTGTACCAGTAAATGCAAGAATAAGAAGCACAACTACATCAGGGTGGCCCCAGTCTGAATGAAATATAAGCATGAGTGAGAAATTGTGCCACCCCCTCCCCTCAAGGGACCAGAAGCCAGTATGGACATGTGATTGAACATTATTGCTAAAAATACAGTATTCAACTTGGACAGAGAGCTATTTATAAAAGTCTTCTTGCTCTCAAGAATTTTCCCCTGTAAAGTTGATGGAAGCCTATGGGCATAAAACTTTATTGTGTTCACGCACTATTCTACTTGGACAGAGCTATCTAACAAAGTTTTCTTGCTCTCATGAATTTTACCCTGTAAAGTTGATAGAAGCTTTTGGGCACAATCCAAGTTGGCCAGCTCCATATTTTTCCATTGTGAGGAGGCAGCCATGGCACCAAGGACATCACAGATGGCCCACCTGGTACCACATATGTCCAAGCCAATTTTGCAGTTCTGAACCATGTCTCCTGAAGAACTTGGCACAGGTCCTCTTTCCAAGTCCCGAAACTCCTCAAACTCATGTCCTGTCTCAATTTTGTTATGCAACAAGCTGGCAACCCCTTCATAAAATTTGCCAGAAGAATGATCTGATTCGTTTACAATATTTGTTTGTTTGACACGAAGATCAGCAGATGCACATGTGAATGAACAGGTTTGAGAAGCCTCCTCAATTTCAAACCCCTTCAGCTTTTTGCCAGATCTTAGTGTCTTAGATGGAGTGGAGGACTTCAGGTTTAGTAGTGCTGACTGCCACTGAAGAAGCTTCTCAGCTTCTTTTCGTCTCTGCTTGACTTTCATACACCCACCTTCTTGCTGCAATTTTTCAGCCAAGGGTATTTTCTTAGGAAAGCTACTTTTTCGGTGATGCAGCCTTCCAAAGACTCTCCCTTTCTCTTTATGAGCAGTGTAAGTAGATTTACAAGAGGACCTGCATCTGATAGATTCTGCCTCTTTCGCAATCGAACTGAAAAGCTTCACTAGTAAACCACGGTTTAATGTTCGAACTCGGAAGGATGACTCTAGCTCACCATGCCTCAACAAAGTGCCCCCTTTGTTGGAGGAGTCCAAGTTGCAATTAGCTTGCAATGCATCACGTGCATCAAGATTTTGGCTCAACACATTGCCATTGACTACAGCATTTGGACTTCCTTCAGCATCTCCCTTGGACAACTCTGCAGCAGTACCGCCTACTACTTTGGTTCGGCCTGGAATTTGGGACTGGCATTGATTGCTGAAATTGGCCAGGCATCCAGCTGCCCCTGAAGCTGTTCTCCAAAACTTTCCCCCTCTTAAGCATCCTGAACTTCTCAAAAACTTCTGTTTTCTCAAACCTAGTATCTTGACCTCCCTATTGAGCTTTGGATTTCTCCTCAACATCCTGGTCCTCTGTTGCTTCACACATAGTTTCTTAACCTGCCGATCGAACTTTAGACCTCTCCTTGGTATCTTAGTTCTCTGGCAGAAGTGTCTGTAATTCAGATTTCTTGCTGTTTCCATTTTTCCTACTGCATTAGTAATGTCATCTTCTGGAGAGCAACTCAAGGGAATACCTGGCTCACCAGCAGAAAGGCCATCATTTGTTTCAGACTGCACTGTGGCTGGATCTTTTGTATCATAGCCTGAAATAGCATCACTTCCCATATTCACATCCACAGACATTGTAGCTACACTGACTCTGCTTTCGTTAAGATGGTGTTGCTTCTCTGTTATTATGTCAAAACCCACCTTTGTATTGTTAGGAGATCCATCTCGCAACTTCCCATGATTCCCACAAAGACTCATTCCAATGTTCTGGCTCTGAAATTTGTCTTCTGTATCTTTAGAAAAGACACTGTGATGTTTTCCATCCTTTAAGAACCCAGAACTACTCAAGAACCATTCTTTCTGAGTGCCTAGCCCCTTTATTTGGTAAAGTTTTGGCTGATTGTGCACCCCAGAACTTAAAGTTAATCCATGGACTCTCTTGGCAACTGGTTTTCTCTGGCTAGCTATGTTATACTGGGCATCTTGAGAGCTTTCCATATCACCAGCTAGCGTTTGTGTCTTGCAACCCATCATGGGTAAAACTATGTTGGGTGAAACGTTATCATCACCTGGCAGAAAGTCTGTGTGTGCACAAATATCACCACTATGTTGAATGGGCTGACCATTTTTTGGCCCGAAGGTTGCTGCTTCATCAGCAGAAACTGGAACTTGACTCATACCTGCATCTGTAAAGTCCTCAGCACCAGGAGTATAATGTGAGCTTCTATTTTTCAATAGTTCCTGTTGTGTCACATCCTCGTGCTCTTTCAAATGGTGTGGCATTTCTTGTCCCGTAGGCTCATGCAAATACGTAAGATTGGCAACAAGCTTCTGTTTCTTTCTTGAAGCAGGAGCACAAAGATCTAAGTCAAATCCAGATTCACAGTAAACAGCATCACTTTGCAAGATTTCTTTGTGATTACTACCACTTAAAGATGCTTCTTCGAGACTCACTAATCCATGTTCTGGACGATCATCAAACTCAACACACAATCTTTCTCCAGTCCTCACAGGAGTATTTACAGCACCATTGAACCTTGAACTAGTGGCCGATTCTATTTGACCAGTATGCCATAGCCCAGTTTTGAGTACTTTGCTTTTCTTGCTCATACCACTATTTATCTGTTCAACAGAACCTGCAGCAGGCTCCTGCCTTGACTCTTGGAGTCCTAACAAAATTTGCCTATCTTCCAATGCAGGATCATATCTAGATTCATGGTCCTGATCAATTTGTTGTTTTGAGTACTGTAGCCCTTTAACTGGCAGCTTTTCACTTTGCTTTGATGCCTCATGGGCAGAAGGTTCTAAGCTTGGTGAGGCACAAATTGAATGTCTCTCTTTTCCAAAAAACTCCTTCTGAGGCTTTTTAAAATGTCTGGACACTGCATTTGTGTGGTTAAGGGGCTCTGATGCAGTTGGCTGAAGCTTGCCTACTACACCATCAGATGCCTTATCCCCATCTGGCAAGGAGATTTTCTCTTTTACTTTTAGCTGATAAAGCACAGTTATCAAAGAGCTTGGGTATGTCAAGAATGCCTGGCTGCCATATGTTGCCTCCCAAAATAACAAGGTACACTCAGAGATGCAACTTTGGGAGTGCTGAAGTGCAGGTAGCAGTAGAGAAGCTTGACGAGAAAGCATGTTAGAATCAAATTTCAGTGGGGGCTTGCATTTCTGTAAGATGCTAAGTAATGCCTTCCAGAGTTTCTGAACTGCCGGTATAATTATAGTGGTAAACGGTTTTCTGCTGTGGCAACTCAAAAGGCTTTCAGGATCCCCTAACCACTTGGAAAGCGAAGTGCTGAAGACCTGAACATGCAAGCCCAGATTCTTAATGAGTGTTATTCAAAGCTCAGGCAACATCAAAGGCCTTTCAAAAACTAGGCATGAACCTTTTCATTGTATGCAGCATTACCTCCAGGAACATGATTATGTCAGGTTGTAGGTGAAGGCATTCAACAAAGCTTGCTAATGCTCCAAAAACTCTGAAACATCATTGCATATCCCCACATTACATGCCAGAACAGAGGCTAAGTGACAGTGTTAAGCAAAAATACTGAGCCATCAGCAACGGCAAGCAATTAAACAAAAAGATTGCTTGCTTCCATTCCTTCATGTCAATGTAATTATTGAATCATGCTTCTAAACAGAAATGCTAGATGTGATATTTGCTTCAAATTTAGAATGTCTTAAATTTTCTAATGTAAGCTATCTGCCCCCCAATATCACCACCAGCAACATGGGTGAGGCACAACATTTGCTCAAATCACCAGCCAAATACAAGCTGCAGATTTGTATTACATCATATAGCACTAGAAGTAACTATACATACATGAAGGCTTCACAATGCTGAATATGTCTTTGTAATGCTTTTTCACCTTAAATTCCATGACAGAAATCGTTGTTCATGTTCCCCTTCTAACATCTCCAACCCAGGTTAAAACTTGAGGATCCAAAATGTTAACTATGTCTTGGAAGTGATCCGATTCATTTTGAACATACTAGTCAAAACAGGCTTCATAGAAGCTCCAAATATTTGGCTGAAAGTTTACTTTACCCCCCATGCCCCCAGATGGGACCAAAAACCTATCATAACTTTGTCATAGAGTGTAAAGACTCCATCTCTGAAAATGGACCTCAAGACTACTTTCTGTTACTTACTTTGATAACCCTTCAGACCACTTCCCTAGAATGCAAGTAAAAGTGGTCAAAACAGAAGACTTTTGACGGCTTGCCCTTCTCACACCTCCAACCCAAGTTAAAACTTGAGGGTCCACAATGTTGACTGTGCCTTGGAAGCGATCCAATTCATTTTGAGCATACTACTCAAAACAAGCTTCATAGAAGCTCCAAATATTTGGCTGGAAGTTTACATTACCCCCCGTGCCCCCAGATGGTACCAAAAACCAATCATAACTTTGTCATAGAATGTAAAGACTCCGTTCCATCTCCGAAAATGGATCTCAAGACTCCTTTCTGTTACATGCTTTTGATAACCCCTCAGGCCGCTTCCCTAGAATGCAAGTACAAAAGTGGTCAAAACGGAAGACTTTTACATCCAAGTCCTTATCTCTTAGAATTCGAATATGTATATTTTTTGGATATGAATACAAGAACCTTCAACCACTTTTTTGGATATGAATACAAGAACCTCCAACCACTTTTCCACTTGCATTCTTTCTTTCACGGGACTTTGCAGACATCTTAGCCCTGTCATTTAAAATGGAAAGTCTAAGGCTTCCTTTAGGATTTCCAGATCTGAGTAGTTTTGAAAGTTGAAACCATTATTTACCAAATTTGAAGTTGTCTTGTCACTAGGAAAGACAAATTCAAGTATTCACTTTGACACAAAGTTGAACCTTTAAAATGTTTATATTGCCCATCATTCTCATTCCAAGGTAACTTGAATCAAAGAAGAGACCCACTTTGTTGATATCATACGAGCCACAAACCAAGGTCTTATCAGTAACAAAATTTCTTGAAAAGAAAATGACTTTTTGCCAAGCAATACTAAGTGGTTACCAAAACTTGTGTGGCAACCTTATCAAATAACACTAGGAGGGGTACAAACACCCCTGACGGCTGTCAATAGTGCTACTTTGAGCCCTACCTCTCCTCAAGTCCAAAGAAAGAACATAAGGGGGACAAACACCCCTGATGGCTGTCACGAGGACGTGAAAATTTGATGCTTTGCTTATGTTTAATTGACATTTAATTAAAGGATTAATCAAATGTGCAATTAAAAGTTGCACATGTGTTGCACATGTGAGGTGCAAGCTACTTTTTCACAGTTGAAGGCCGAAAGACCTTGTGAAAAAGATGGGTGTCAAAGGCAAAAGTTGTAACAAGTTACACTTGTTAGATTCTTGGTGAATTTTGGTGTCAATTTGCCCCTAGAACCATTAATTGGCCATTAAGTGTCAGTGGTGACACTAGGGACTAAGCATTAATTAATGGATTAATGCTTGTCCAAGGGTCAATTAATGCATGGGACCACTTTGGGTTGCAAATGGCCTAGCCAATTAAGTTTTGGATGGGCAAGGTCAATTTTTTGGACATGGAATAAGGGCTAATTTAATTTTCAGAATTAATTAATTCTGAAAATTAATTAAATAGCTGAAAATTGCTGAAAATGGATTAAGAAAGCTGCCACTTGGCAAAACTTTCCCATGCAAGTGGGGGAAAGGCTAAATAGGGCTGAAGGGAGAGGGAATTCTCGTTTTTTCATTTTTGGAGCTGTTGGGAAGAGGTCTTGGACTGTGGCTGCCAGCTTTTGGGGCCATTTCCCAACCATTGGAGACCATTTTGGTGATGGAGATTGCATATTCTTGACCTTGGGAAGCTGGCAATTGCTGTTGATGCACTTTCTCCTGAAGATCACAGTCTTTGATGCTCCTATTGTTGGTGCATCCGTTTGGGGCTGGTACAGCAAGGCAGCAGCTGATTTTGATCACTTCTTCGCGATAAATCTCAAAATTTTCTCTCTTTACAGCATTCTCTCATCTCCTTCAGCCTATGCTCAGCCATTCTCAGCAATTCTTAGCCATTTGGAAGAGATTTCAACCATTTTTTGGTGGGCTGATTTGTAATTTCTGCAGTAAACCCTAATTTACAACAGAAATTAGGATTTAGCAACCACCTTGGGATCCATGCCAGAGATTGAAGGCTCAAGGGACTGAAATCAACAGCTGATAATTGAAGATTATCAAGGGATTTCAAGAGCCAACCCATCCCAAATTGATTTGGGGTAACATTTGACCAGCCAAGGGTCAAATTGGAGAAGAAGTCCTAGGTGAATCAAGGGGCAAATGACCCAAAAGGCTTGCTAGTCATTTATGACAGCAAGAGCACCTGGTTAGCAGAAGGAGATTGAAGAATCTCGAGTTCTACTCCTTCCAATTGAATAAAAGCTAAAGAAATACCGCAAGGGGCACCAATTTTGGGACCAACAGGATGTCTATTGTCCAAGAATGTTATAATAAAGTGTGTATTTCATTTTATGTGCATTTATTTATTGCTGTAATTAACTCTTAAATCAAGTTATCACCACCCATTCCAAGAAGGAAGGCTGGTTGCATAGTTCCATCGCCAGGATACATCAAATCTCTTGATTTGGTGGGTCCGAGGCACCTGATTGCAAGCCAAAGCTTTGTGTTAGTGATGATTTTTGTGCTCAACTGAGAAATTACAGCAAGATGTCTTCATACAGTGAGATGGAATCAAGCAGTGATGATGCCTCTCAGTATGGACATTCTCATGGGAATGAAGGAAATGCAATGCCTAATCTTGAACAAGGCTCTCATGATGGACAACAAGCTGAAAATGTTGTTGTTGGGCAAGATGCAGGGCCTTCAAGCCATCATGAGGTAGATGACCAGCAAAGTGAAGAGGAATTTGATGACCAGTTCAAAAATCGGATAAGAACAGCAGCAAATCTCTTTGCTGAATTGGCAAAGGATCCTCAGTTCACCCGATTTATGAATGCTCCGAAGAAGAACGGGAAGGGCAAGAAGAAGAAGTCAACTTCTACACCTTCGGGACAGCAAGGTGCACCAAAGGTAGTGCCAAATCCTTCACTTGAAGCTCCTAAAGAGGCCAATGAAGCTAAGCAATTGGTACCTATGGGGCAAGGAATACAAAAGCAAGGCCATTATGAAAGTGCCAATCCAATGGATTTTGGACAGTCGGGCATGCATGCTACGATGGGACAGCTAGGATACTTTGGTGGTAGCACGATTTTTCATGCAATGGTTGGCCAAGGGCCGCATACGGAAATGCATGGCACAAATCCCTATGGTATGTAGCAGCCAATGCATGGTGTGCAAGGCCCATTGTTTTCGGGTATGGCTGGAAATGTGCAAAACCCTATGTATGGTAACATTGGCTTGATGCCTGGGACACAAAGCGGAATGTTTGGCAATGCATCTGCATCCCCGAATGCCTATGGGGCTCAAGGAATGATTATTGGTTATCCAAATGCTTCATTTGGGCTTGGCCATGATGTAAATACAGCAAATGCACCCTTTTTGCAGCAGCCAGTGTATGACAACTTGACTTCCAAAGTGAAAGCAAAAGACTATGATGAGGGTGGAAAAGCAATGAAGTTTGAGTCCTTCAACGGTGCACAAGATAGGCTGAAAGCTTTGACCTTCATTCAGCAATTTGATGCAGCCTATTCAGGGGGAAACTTCACCGAATCCTCTAAGATTCAAAAGGCAGCCACTTTCTTGAAGGAGAATGCATTGCAGTGGTGGTCCATGCTCTTGATACAAGGTAGAGCACCGTCAACATGGATACAATTCAAGCAAATGTTTGCATCGAATTGGTTGACTAGTACCTTTGAGGTGGGCATCATGACAACTTGAAACAAGCTTGATGCTAAGGAATGCAAGAATTCAAAGCAATACAATAAGAAGTTTTGGGATGCATTGCTGCCTGTCACTTCTTATCGTGCCGTACCCCTTCATGAGCAAGTGGAAAAATATGAAGGTGGTTTGCCTAAAGGAATCAAGGATTGTTGCATTAAAGCCACTGTTTCAAGTATGTCTCAGCTTATAGAAACTGCTACTACAGCTGATACATTGCTGCGTGGAAAGGACGCCGACTTTCAAGACCATGACGAGGAGTCTAATGTCAAGAAAATGAAGGCTGAGAAAAATGACAGATCTGAAAATCAGGCTGAAAAGAGGCAAAAACAGCACCAAAGACCTTCGAAAAGTGTGGTAGAGCATAGAGAATTGAGGGCTGCTAATAAATGTTACATATGTGAATAGGAGGGACACATTGCTAGGAACTGTCCTAATCAACAACAAGCTAATAATGATGATAGCACATGAGAGAATCAGTGATGTATGAAATATCACACTAGGTTGCATGTGATGAAAGATCGGAAATGCATTGTATGTTAGCAAGTGAAGCATGGTAGGCAAAAGATGCCGCAGTTTATTACAGCTTATGTAAGGATAAAGTATGTGTTTCAGAGAACTTGAGGAACGTAAAAGGGAGCAGCTGATCACCATGGATGTGTGTTGTATTTCTTAAAGGTGATTATGTATTGCTGCATTTTGAAAAGTCAAGGCTGAAAAAGATGAAAGGGCAAACGAGAATGTATCTGCAATTCAGAATGAGGAACTATGGACCTTTCCAAGTGTTAGAGAGGATCAACGATGTGGTATATCGGCTGAAATTGCTTCTACACTAGCGGATACACTATGCCTTTCATGTGAGCTTGTTGAGGCCTTTTTATGCCGATGTGCCTAAGGATGTATCTGCTGAAATTCAGTCCAATGTAGAGGAGCTGAATGAGATATTGGTATCCGAGCAGATTTTGACACATAAAGAGAAAATGTCAAAGGTAAAGCTTCCCTAAGCTATTGGGTGAAGTTTCACAACTGTTTACCAATGGATGCTAAATGGATGGAAGAGGATGATGACTTGGCAGGCCATCCTCAGTTGTTGCAGCTTTACCTTGATGCCTTTCAATTAGAGCCGACTTTGGATCGGGCTCTTTTAGATTCAGCACGGCAAGGGTCCAAAGTACCACCTGATACTCAAGGGGGAGGTAGCACTTCCACTCCTCCAAGAATGGACTGCTCTCGTGTATAGTGAATCTCGGATGTATTCATCATGCATCCAAGGTACTGTGCTGACAGTATGTCTGCCATGAGGTCACTATTCAGTATACTAGTCACTATGGTATGTATGCAGATGGGTATGGTTTTCACTGCAGCTCTGAAATTGTACATTTGCATCAAGTTATGATCATGAGAGACAGATTACCAAGTGCTAGTTTTCAATGTATGATCATTAGTTTCAATGGTATTCAACTGGTTCTATGAATAGCAATATGTGTACTGAATGGCATTGAAAATTCAGCCATGGTTTTGGCTCGGTTTATGCTTTACTATGATTGTGTAGCCAACAATGTTGAGAAATAAGAGTTTGGGATGCATCTGATAAGTTTCTGGCAACAGTTCTGAACTGTTGTTGAGCTTTATGCTATGTTTATGCTGGGTGGAAATTTTCAACAAATGGTAGTGGCCATATGAGATAGTTAGCCAGCAGTGGCCAATGTTGTGTTGACTATGATGCCTTGTGAAAATTCTTGTGTAGTATTGTTTACTTTGACACATTACAGTGCAATCGAGGACGATTGCAAGGATTTCAAGGGAGTGGTTTGTCACGAGGACGTGAAAATTTTATGCTTTGCTTATGTTTAATTGACATTTGATTAAAGGACTAATCAAATGTGCAATTAAAAGTTGCACATGTGAGGTGCAAGCTACTTTTTCACAGTTGAAGGCCGAAGGATCCTATGAAAAAGATGGGTGTCTAAGACAAAGGTTGCAACGAGTTACACTTGTTAGATTCTAGGTGAATTTTGGTGTCAGTTTGCCGCTAGGACCATTAATTGGCCATTAAGTGTCAGTGGTGACACTAGGGACTAGGCATTAATTAATGGATTAATACTTGTCCAAGGGTCAATTAATGCATGGGACCACTTTGGGTTGCAAATGGCTTAGCCAATTAATTTTTGTATGGCAAGGTCAATTTTCTGGGCATGGATCAAGGGCTGATTTAATTTTCAGAATTAATTAGTTCTGAAAATTAATTAAATGGCTGAAAATTGCTGAAATTGGATTAAGAAAGCTGCCACTTGGCAAAACTTTCCCATGCAAGTGGGGGAAAGGCTAAATAGGGCTGAAGGGAGAGAGAAATCTCGTTTTTTCATTTTTGGAGCTATTGGAAAGAGGTCTTGGACTGTGGCTACCAGCTTTTGGGGCCATTTCCCAACCATTGGAAACCATTTTGGTGATGGAGATTGCATATTCTTGACCTTGGGAAGCTGGCAATTGCTGTTGATGCACTTTCTCCTGAAGATCACAGTCTTTGATGCTCCTATTGTTGGTGCATCCGTTTGGGGCTGGTACAGCAAGGCAGCAGCTGATTTTGATCACTTCTTCGCGATAAATCTCAAAATTTTCTCTCTTTACAGCATTCTCTCATCTCCTTTAGCCTATGCTCAACCATTCTCAGCAATTCTTAGCCATTTGGAGGAGATTTCAGCCATTTTTGGTGGGCTGATTTGTAATTTCTGCAGTAAACTCTAATTTACAGCAAAAATTAAGATTTAGCAGCCACCTTGGGATCTGTGCCAAAGATTGAAAGCTCAAGGGACTGAAATCAACAGCTGATAATTGAAGATTATCAAGGGATGTCAAGAGCCAGCCCATCCCAAATTGATTTGGGGCAGCATTTGGCCAGCCAAGGGTCAAATTGAAGAAGAAGTCCTGGGTGAATCAAGGGGCAAATGACCCAAAAGGCTTGCTGGTCATTTATGGCAGCAAGAGCACTTGGTTAGCAGGAGGAGATTGAAGAATCTCGAGTTATACTCCTTTCAATTGAATGAAAGCTAAAGAAATACCGCAAGGGGCGCCAATTTTGGGGCCAACAGGGTGTCTATTGTCCAAGAATGTTATGGTAAAGTGTGTATTTCATTTTATGTGCATTTATTTATTGCTGTAATTAACTCTTAAATCAAGTTATCACCACCCATTCCAAGAAGAAAAGCTGGTTTCAATGGCTGTCAATAGTGCTACTCTGAGCCCTACCTCTCCTCAAGTCCAATGAGAGAACAAAAGGATCATATTTGGATAAAATCACCAAGAAAACCTCTCTCAAATCATACAGTGTGTCTTGGAAACGAGCCTCAAACCCTTTGAGGTGTGCATGATGTCTGCACAAAGACAATGGATGGTAACTACAGGGCTGCATATTGTCAACCAAGATACTGGGATGCTCATATGTGCCATGTTGTCTTGGTCCCATCCCACCCAGGACAACATTATTGGACCCAAACGAGAATGCTAAAATCAAGGTAGGATACACAAATGGCCTCACTTGAGAGTAAAAATGCTGTCTTGCTAGAGATGTTCTCATGTGCCAGTGCCAAGTTCTGAAAGTCAATCAGGCTGTTTCCCCCCAAGCGATAAAGATAATCTGCAAAAACTTCATCCATAAGAGGGTAATGTCTCGTCTGTCTTGAACAGAATATTTCACAAGCATTGTGCCAAGAGGAGGATCAAGACCACTAACCACCTTCTAGTGAACCCATTGGTGATAGTGAAAAGTAGATGCAAGCAGACTCAGATTCGGTTGGCATGTGACTATGGATTCTAGCATGACTCAACCTAGTAGGACAGGTAGGGCCCCATGTATGAGCAGATTGGTCCAAGTAGCTATTAGGTAAGTCTTCCACAGGTAACCCTCACTTATTTCTGCCTTTTCTAGACACATGGTTGTTGGCGGCTCTCAACGCTCTCTTTCAGTTGTATTGACTTGATAAAATAGAAACGTGCATAACCATATATGGTTTGACTCCAAACAGCTTTGGTTTTTGCAATGTAGCATGGATTGGGGATCAGATTTTTATTGACAGGGCCAACCTCAGAACCTTGTCCTGAGGGGATTAATGCTGGGATTCACCATTGATAGATGCCGAATACTGATCAACCCAGAATAGTTCTCCACAATGCTAGCAACAGAAAGATCATAAATTAACCAGATTGATCTTCCAGCATACTAAATACTCAAGCCTCACCCACCTTGAAGGATGCACACTGCCAAAAAGGACTCGGGCTCTGACACTAGTCACCCAGAATAGTCCTCACGTAAGTGCGAGCAGCAAGGTTATGAATGAATTGGATAGCAGCATCCAAACTACCATAGATCACACACCTTGCAGGTCATGTATGGATGCACACTGCCAAAATCCAGGGTCTGCATTGATTTTTGCCTTTCTTTCCACCTACTGAAACTGTAGCATTGCTTCATTTCCACCACATCTCCTCCCAAAAAGTTAAACTATACTTCAAAGAACTCTTCATGGTACCATTCTGTTGGATTCTTCACGGTAGATTGCTGATTTCAGCTAGCAGACAGGCAGTAAATGCAGCAGTAGAGCAACTCCAAGAGGCTGGGAGGCAACTGCGATCAAAGCACCAAGTGCTGGAGAAGGTGGCAGTAGTCATCCGAGAGGCTGTACAGCCACTTGCTGATGAGGGCTGATGGCTGGCAAAATGGGACAAGATACTAAATGACTGGGCACACCATCTATTTATAGATAACAAACCAACCAAACTATGGGAATTTGCTTTTGGTGGGCACAAGAATCATTTGTAGCATTGAAGTTTGAGTTTTTGGGCTGTTTACATGAGTTGATTAAGGTCTAATGAGAAATGCTCTTTTTTAAGCTTAACACCCCCTCTTAGGCCCAAAGCTGAAACCAAAAATGGCCAGCAAGTGTAGCTCACCCCACAGATACCCTAAGACATCCCACCCCAAAGCAACCAAGGCATCAATCAATGGGTGCACGTCAGTTGCCCAAGAACTTGCCAAGGCTATAGAGGTGATGAATAGCTTATCTCCAAAGTCCAAAGGGCCACCCCAAAGAGGCAAAGGCATTGAACAAAGGGTGCTCGTCAATTGCCTAGTGGCCTATCAAGACCTGCAAAGGCAATGTAAAACCACTTTGAACTTGGTTTTTTTTCTTTTTGAAGTAATTGTGCCAATGGGGGGAAATGTAGTGATGATTGGCTCGCAAATGACAATAGACAGGATGGACTCAGCCACCCACAAGGGTGTCAATGAGGAAGCAAAGGGGTGTATGTATAAAGGGGTGGAGACAGCTCAAGGTCCGATGTGAACAATGTGCTTAAGGGTGTTATACACAATGATATGCATATGAATGCTACATGATGAGAATGTGCATGCAATAAGGTACCAATTCAACAATATCCCTCATTGTGGTAATTGTCCACTTGCCCAAGCGCCCATTTACAAAGTTGATAATGATCATTCAATGCGAAGGGTGAGTATAAAGGGAGGCTAATGCCGAAGACAATGCCAAAACCTATAGGTACCAAGTGAAAATGCCGAAGGAGGTAGACGAACCTGATATCAATCTTTGTGTGGTGTCAAGGAACCATGAAGAGGGAGGAACTTGAACCATCCCAACTAGGAGAGTTGAGAAGAAGTAACTACCATGGTAACATCAAGAGATGTCGGAAGATCTACCTCAAGAAGAGAAGCCTTCGTGCTGGAAGAGTGAATCGCCAAGGTAAGATGGAATCACAAAGGAATGGCGAGAAACCCGTGTCTCCAACCCAAGAAGGACCAATACAAACTTGTATATTGGCCCAAACTGAAATACAAAAATCAACATGTAAATACTCCCCTCCTCCCAAAAAAAAAATGCATACCAATGTTTTCCGACAATATGCTTTGGTGCTAAATAAAATAAAAGATAAAGTGAAGCTAAAATAAATGAGTAAAGAACTATGGGATGCAATGGAAAACAAATAAAAACATTCTCAAGCTAATTAAGGACAAATTAGTCCATGGGTCCAACTCATTGCCTAAGGAACTAGGAGTGCTAAGTAATGCCAGACTATCCTAGAGTATCCCAAGGGACCTAGAAGATGCTAGCCTAAGAATGTGGTCACCATTGTGCATGTCCATCAGCATGTCTCTACCAATGAAACTCATGGCCAAGTACAAAAGTGATCCTAAGTGGAGGTGCATCAAGAAACCCTAGAATGGTGGCTAGTGAAACCAATTTTTTTTCTTGGAGAGGGTGGTATTTCTTTGATTACACTTAATTACAGCAATCAACAAATAAACATAAATTGAAATGCACAATTTACCTTAATAATCTTGGACAATAAACATCGAGTTGGCCCCAAAACTAGTATCCCTTTCGATATTTCTTTAACTTTAATTGCTAATGGATTGAGTACAAGCAAAGATTCCACAATCTCCTTTGTTGATCTAAAAGCCCCTTGCTACACATACAATCAGCAAGAAATTTGGGCCAATTGTCCCTTGATTTTCACCCAAAATTTGCAAAAATGGAACCATCAACTACCCACATGTTGCCCCAGTTCACAATGGAAAGCCTGGTATCTGAAATCCCTATCAATTCCACAAATTTTAGATGCTGACTTCAATATACGATGGCTTCTCCTGTTGCTATGGGCCCCAAGGTGGCTGCTAAACCACAATTTCTGCAAAAATTTAAGGTTTACAACAAAGATCTCTCTACTGTCTACCAAATTTGGCTGAGATCTACTCAAAATGGCTAAGAAATGTTGAGATCTCCTGAGAATGGGTTGGAGAAGGCAAGAGAACACCAAGATAAGAGAAATCTAATTACCCTAAATTTTACCTACTACCTGCTTCAGCTTGCATTTAATGCAATCATCTACTACCAAGCACCTCCAAAATACTATCACCTGATTAGCAATGTTGTTGCCAATCCCTAAAAGGTGACTCCTTGTCTCCTACCTGTTGAGGCTCCTAGATGACTATCTTCTATACCAAATTGTTGTTCCCTGATCAAAAAATGGACCAACAACTCCCTCTCTCTCTCTCGCAAGTTGTAAACTAACTGAATGGCTGAGACCCAACCCCCAAAAGCATTTTCTCAATTTCATGGGCATTTTTGCCACAAGTGGCAGCCTTCTAAACCCATTTTTCAGCATTATCCAACCATTTAATTAATTTTCAAAATTGAATAATCCTAAAAATTAATTTCAACCCTTCTATCCTTGCCCAAAATTAAATGCACCCATCCATAATTAAAATGGCTAGGCCATTTGCAACCTCGAGTGATTCCCAATCTTTGTTGACCCTTGGAATGGCATTAATTAATTAATTAATGCTAGTCCCTAGTATCACTACCGACACTTATTGGCCATATAATTGTCCTAGCATTAAAATTGACACCAACTGACCCCCAAAGCCCTACTGGCATAACTTATCACAACTTTTGTCTTTGATACGCGCTGCATCCTTGAGGATCCTTGGTTTGTTAACATGAAATAATTGCCATGTGCATCACATGTGCTAAACAACCTTGCACAGTTGATTAATAACTTAATTAAATGTTATCAGCAAGATCAAAGCATTTCAAAATTTTACGTCCTCGTAACAGCTAGAAATGCATATGGTGAAAAACCAAATGCAATGGAGTTAGCAAACCAATCACCCAAACCTTCAAGAGTCCTTTAAGGCTCGGCAAAGAGGATTGTCCATATGCCACTTGCTCAACAATACATCACTAAGATAGTTGGGAACCAAAAAGAGTAGAAGCAATAGGTGCAAAGATAGAGTATCCCCCTCAATTGTGCAGGGAGAGTTTTGCATGTGGATACAATTGCAACGTACTGTGGATTTTTAGGTGGCAAACCCTAGATCTTAGTTCGGCACTTCTCATCTACATGACCGGCACATTAATAATGTGTGCAAAACCTATTTTGTTCAAAGAGTTGCTGCCAAATGGGTTTAATTACTTTGGTATTTTTGGTTCCACCAAACCCTTGAATTAGGTTGCCTTCCCATCTTGAGAGGTCTTGCTACCTCCAGATTTCACCTTTGGAAAAAAGGATATCAGAGCCCCCTTTGATATGAAAATGGAGAAGTTTGTCTTTTATGGACTGAATCATGTTACCTCATGTAATGCTAGAACTGACATTCGAACTCATAGAAAGTTGGCAATCAAGGCAACGAAATGATTCGTTGCATAAAATGGAAGCATTTACGAGGTGGCTTATCATTGTGACATCATGGCCCATCCAAACCATATCCGTTAAGGGAGGGCTTGCAATGCTACAATAAATGTTAAGTTAATGCATGGGTTATTTTTTGAGTTTCACTCACATTACAATATTTTCTCCTTGCATTCAATCATGGGAGTCATTTTCTTGACCATTATGTGCACAAGATTGTACCAACATTTCAATCTTAATCATGAGCCATGAGAGTTCTCCATTAAGAAAGCGGATAATCTAAAAGTCAAGCTAGCCAAGTATAGGTGTTTACTCACCTAGTTTAACACCATTGGATCACCGAAGTCTAACATAGACTCTAAACCAATTATTACGTCCTAAAGACCCGAGACACAAGCACTTATTGCATAAGGTTAGACCAAGTTGTGAAATTCCTTATTTATTCATAAAAGCATTATTAGCCATAGCCATTGGAGTGTTAGCGTTGAGTGAGAAGAGTAGGATGGTAGATTGGAGTACACTTGGGGATGAACCCTAGAAAGCCCATCATACAAGCAAAATGTGCACACAATGGATTCATAAGTGGTTGTGGGCTGGTTGAGCATAAGCATGGTAGCCATATGAGTAGCCCAAGGAGAGTGGATAGACACATTATAGACGCAAGATGGATATCCCTACATCAAAATGGTTGATGGAGTGTGTAAGAGTCATCCTCACCATCAAGTTCTAACTGATGCTTGTGGTCTAAAGAAAGATAAGTGTAGCTTGGAGTTTTGATACACATGAATTCTTTGAACTCCTAATGCTTAATATGCATGAGTTCTCCAAATTCCCTCTATCATTTGCTCTACATCTTGAAAAGAAGGTGAAGAAGATGATGTGTTCTCCTGGTTCAGGCCATAATGTCTCCTTAAGGCCTCCAAACAAAAAGCCTAAAAAGCCACTATGGTATCCCAAGAGGAAGGAGTTTGAGACATTGTGAATTGGTTACATGCCATTCACAAACCAAGCCTCTATGACAACCACAAGATACTCTTTGGAAGAGCCCCAACTCTAATACCATGTGAAGATATACTAGGGTTTGCACAAAGAAAACATAAAATGTATGAACACAACTAAAACACAATAACTCATAAATAAATATAAAAACCCAAACAAAGAAGAAAGGTAACTCTGAAGTAAATGTATGAATGAATGTCTACAATGACCGATTACTCTCATAGGAGTAACTGAGAGAGTAGTCGAAGTATGATATGTACCAAACCTATATCCCAAGTCCTGTAACCACCAGTCAAAGCTGAAAAGAGGCTGTACATGACAGGCCAGTAGCATGAAAACCAAAACACAACAATCTTTGAGGCTGGACATGGTAAATGCAGCAGCCTACTGCCTGAAAAACAATGGCTGCTGGTCACATGCAGCAATCTGGAGCTGGGCATCAGCTAGAAGATATGATACTGGGCAGCCTGCACAGCTGCAAAAGGCGGGCATAACAAGTCATGGATAGGAGCAGATTGCTGATGTAAGCTGGCAGGCAGTAAACACAACAGTAGGGCAACTCCAAAAGGCTGGGCAGCAGCTGAATCAGGGCACCAGATGTTGGAGAAAGTGGCAGCAGCCACTGGACAGGCTGGACAGCCACCTGCTGAGTAAGTGACTGAGCACACCATCTATTTACAAATGAGGAACCAACCAAACTGTGGGAGCTTCCTTATGGGATATTGAAACTATTTGTAGCATTAAACTTTGAATTTTGGGCTGTTTTGTTGGGGGTAAAGGCGCCTCTGCCTAGCCGCCTATGTATTACTACACTCACAGTACCCACCACTGCGCACTCCAAGTGGTGAGCACTCATCACCGTCACTTTATTCTTTATTCTTTTAGTGACAGTTTGAATAAATGAAGGCTCGGTCACACATTGTGACTGTTGGAGTTCCCATTTTGTGTCTCTCTCTTTCTTGCTCTTGCTCTCCCGCCATAGCTCTTCCAAGCAAGCTTCGATTCTTCTCACCTTTCAACTGGTATCAGAGTGTGGTTGCTTGAGCATTCGAGCTTGGTCCGTGACTCCTTTAGCTTCCTATTGATTACCTACAATCATTGGGTCTCCTTCCCGACAGCCATGGCCGACACTCTCAAGCTCTCGTCACTCCTCAGCTTCCTGAGCAACTACCCGGCCCATTTGGGCACCCTCAGGGAATTCCTTCAAAGGTATTGAAGCATTCCTTTGAGTGTTTATTTCAGTTTGCAGAGTACAGCAGAAAGGGGCTGCACAATATATATATATATATATATATATATATATATATCGTTTTTTACTTCAGCCCTCCCTTGGCACTCATTGGCAGCCTCATTTGGGTCCTATACACTTGGTTTATGGTTGGCATTTGATCCCGAGCCTTGGCATTGAGCATCGATGTGATTTACTTAAGGTTTGGGACTGTTATACACAGTTTACAAGCAGCCCACAGCAATGCTACATTAGCATTTTATGTCTGGATCACTTTGGCATTGACATTTGATGCCCGGTTGGTCCCGAATGCTCCCTGAATGCTAGGGAATGTATGCCTATGATGTGAGATGCTTTTGGGGCTGAATTTCCTCAACCATTGACTGTTTTACACAATCCACCCGCAGCCAAAACAGAGCAAGCTTCTGTCATTACACTTTATACTTATGCTACATGGTCATTTGATGCCTAATTATGCCTGGTTGGTCCCAACTAGTCCCCAAATGTTTGAGGAATGTATGCCTATTGATTGGCCATCATTTGAAGCTGATTTAGTGGCCTGAAATACTCAGTTTTACACAGTAAATCATTGTTGTACACTCCAAGGCTGAAGCTTATTTAGTCACTTTATACTCTGCCTACTAGTCACAGGTGCTTCCCGAGTGTTTCATATGACTATTGGGATGCAAATGAAGGTTGACAAATGCTTTGGATGGTTCCGGAATGTATTTTGAGCTTTGTTTAAGCTCCGTATTGGTTGGCATTTACTTGACATTGGCCTACACTACCATGCTTTGTGACAAAGGCTATACCTACGCTGTATGTATGACCCGTTGGTACATGCTTGTTGCTTATGTTACCTACACATGTGTCATGAGGATGTGAAAATTTGATGCTTTGCTTATGTTTAATTGACATTTGATTAAAGGATTAATCAAATGTGCAATTAAAAGTTGCACATGTGTTGCACATGTGAGGTGCAAGCTACTTTTTCACAGTTGAAGGCCGAAAGACCTTGTGAAAAAGATGGGTGTCAAAGGCAAAAGTTGTAACAAGTTACACTTGTTAGATTCTTGGTGAATTTTGGTGTCAGTTTGCCCCTAGGACCATTAATTGGCCATTATGTGTCAATGGTGACACTAGGGACTAGGCATTAATTAATGGATTAATGCTTGTCCAAGGGTCAATTAATGCATGGGACCACTTTGGGTTGCAAATGGCTTAGCCAATTAAGTTTTGGATGGGCAAGGTCAATTTTCTAGGCATGGAATAAGGGCTAATTTAATTTTCAGAATTAATTAATTCTGAAACTTAATTAAATAGCTGGAAATTGCTGAAAATGGATTAAGAAAGCTGCCACTTGGCAAAACTTTCCCATGCAAGTGGAGGAAAGGCTAAATAGGGCTGAAGGGAGAGGGAATTCTCGTTTTTTCATTTTTGGAGCTGTTGGGAAGAGGTCTTGGACTGTGGCTGCCAGCTTTTGGGGCCATTTCCCCAACCATTGGAGACCATTTTGGTGATGGAGATTGCATATTCTTGACCTTGGGAAGCTGGCAATTGCTGCTGATGCACTTTCTCCTAAAGATCACAGTCTCCAATGCTCCTATTGTTGTTGGTGCATCCGTTTGGGGCTAGTACAGCAGGGCAGCAGCTGATTTTGATCAGTTCTTTGCAACAAATCTCAAAATTTTCTCTCTTTACAACATTCTCTCATCTCCTTCAGCCTATGCTCAGACATTCTCAGCAATTCTTAGTCATTTGGAGGAGATTTCAACCATTTTTTGGTGGGCTGATTTGTAATTTCTGCAGTAAACCCTAATTTACAACAGAAATTAGGATTTACCAACCACCTTGGCATCCATGCCAGAGATTGAAGACTCAAGGAACTGAAATCAACAGCTGATAATTGAAGATTATCAAGGGATTTCAAGAGCCAGACCATCCCAAATTGATTTGGGTCAACATTTGACCAGCCAAGGGTCAAATTGGAGAAGAAATCCTGGGTGAATCAAGGGGCAAATGACCCAAAAGGCTTGCTGGTCATTTATGGCAGCAAGAGCACTTAGTTAGCAGGAGGAGATTGAAGAATCTCGAGTTCTACTCCTTCCAATTGAATAAAAGCTAAAGAAATACCCCAAGGGGCACCAATTTTGGGACCAACAGGATATCTATTGTCCAAGAATGTTATAATAAAGTGTGTATTTCATTTTATGTGCATTTATTTATTGCTGTAATTAACTCTTAAATCAAGTTATCACCACCCATTCCAAGAAGGAAGGCTGGTTTCACATGCTAGTTACATTGTTTGGACTTGAATGTTACTGGAACTTTGTTTGGGCATGACTTTGGATATTCTAGAGCTTATTTTGGTCTTGCTTTGGCTCATCGCAGAGATTGATTGGAATTGTCTTCATAACATCGGATGCTATCATTGGATACTTGATCGCTCATATGCTCTGGATGTCTTACTGATGTATGATCTTGGATACTCCATCACCGGTGCTCTTACATGCTTTGTTTGAGATTATTTGCATGACACTTGCAGCTTTTGTGCCAGTGGGAGCGTCTTTGTACGCTTATCAAACATTGAGCAAAAATGCGGGTTATGCATATTGAGCTTTTGGATACTTGAGACCGGTATCTCCTCGTGGAAGATGTATGTTTAATATACCTTGGACCGTGTAGATGTACTTGGGCTGATTCGGCTTGGTATTCACTGAGCAGACATCAACTTGTGTCAAGTCTTGGCAGTGGTATGTACATTTTGCCCTATTGATTGGGGGGTGTATTGACTATACTAACGGACTTTGTTTGACATGCTTGGATATTGGCTTGTGTCAGTTTCACTGTTACATGCTTGTTGATACCCGCTTGATGCTGGTTTTGCATTGACTAATAGTAATTGACTTTGAATATTGGGTTTTGCCTACTGTCGGCTCTCATTGTACACTGCTGTCATAAATTACAGCAAGCATATATCTTCGGACTGTGATGCATTTTTCATGCTGAATCATCCTGGTTTTATATACATTTGATGGTACTTCGTGGAAAGCATCATTAAATACTCGTTTCTCGCCATTTTGCCTTGGTTTTGGTGGTTTTTTTGTCATTTTCTGCAATTCACAACAAGCAGTTTTGAACTATTTGCACCATTTTGGACTGCAATATGGCATCTTCTCCTACTGATAGTGCTATCTTCAACATCACCAAGCTTGATGGTACGAACTATGCCTATTGAAAGAGCCAAGTTTGGTAGGTATTAGTGCAAAAATCTCAGATCAAGCCACTAAGGATGCATGGCGAGCAGCCTGAAACTATGACTGATGACGAATGGGATGAGCTTAATGAGTTATCCAAGTCCACCCTCATCTTGTCTCTCATTGAACAAGTACATTACAGTGTGGTTGAGGAAGCGCAGAGTGATTGGCAGCTTTGGAATAAAATCAAGAATCTCTATGACAAGAAAAGTTCAACAAGTTAGATGTATTGGCTGAAGCAACTTATGGACCTACGTATGAAGGAGAATATGACGATGTCTGCTCATTTGAGCAAGTTCCAAGCTATTCTCAAGAACTTGACTTCGCAAGGCATTACCTTCAATGATAAGGTTACTCCATTGTTTTTGCTTGGGACTTTAAGTGAGTCATGGGATGTATTCCACACTGCCTTATGTGCTCCTGCTACTATTTTGAACTTGCTTGATGTAGAGTGTGTTCTTCTGTAATAAGAGATCAACCGTAAGAACTTGGATACCTCTCGTGTGTCACATGCTTTGACTATTAGAGGTAGAGATGGTAAGAATGACCGTGGGTATGGACGTGGCAAAGACTTGCAAAAGTCTAGGTCTAAGTCGCATGGTAAGTTACGCAGCAAGTCTCGTGGAAAAAATGCTAATGTGACATGTCATCATTGCGGCAAAAAGGATCATATATGCCCAGTGTCATGAGTTGCGCAATGAGAAGTGCAAAGATAAGAGAAAAGACAGTACAAGAAAGTCTTCTGGTCGTAGCAGTACCTACGGAATCCAATGTAAAACTAGAGATAAATGTCATGCAGACTAATGACTTTGATGGGGAGTACATACTTGCAGTTAGTTCTTGTGATGCTACGTCATTGACCAAGATTCACTCTATGTATAAACAGTGTTGGCTTTAAGATTCTAGTGCTTCATTTCATGTTACACCTTGCCGTGAGTAGTTCCACTCCTACCGCACACTCTCTGGCTCAATTCGCTTGGGTGATGACATGTCACTTGCTATTGTTGGCATTGGGGATGTACGGCTACAATCCTCTACTAGCAGTACTTTTCTGTTACAGAATGTACGTCATGTACCTGCGCTTACACGCAGTCTTATGTCTGCATGGCAGCTTGATGATGCTGGGTTTTATGTATCGTTTGGAAATTCTACCTAGAAGATCACCCGTGGCAGGCTTGTGCTTGCTCGAGGTGCCAGGGCTGATAGCCTCTATCCTCTTGTAGTTAATGGATCTTCTATTGATCGTGTTTTATCAGTGAGCTCCATTCCACGTGTATCTCTTTGGCATGCCCGTTTGGGTCATATGTCCTTGAAGGGAATGAAAATGCTTTCTGATTTGCAATACTTACCGCCCCTTGAATATGCATGTTTTGATTCATATGAGCATTGTCTTTACGGCAGACTGACTATGTCTGCCTAGGAATATGCATAAGTCTAGTAGGATACGCATGAGTAAGCCCTTAGCATTGGTACATTCAAATGTCTGTGGACCCATGCCTTGTCAATCTATGGATGGTGCAAAGTATTTCGTGACGTTTATTGACAATTTTTCGCATAAAGTTTGGGCTTATCCCATTAAGCTTAAATCAGATGTCTTGGCTGTGTTTCAGAGATGGCTTGCATTGGTTGAGAATTAAACTTAGCATAGGCTAAAATACCTTAGGACTGACAATGGGGGAGAATATGTGTCACATGCCTTTGAGCAGCTATGTGACGAGAGGGATATTAAGCGTCAGTTGACCGTTCCCTATACCCCACCCTAGAATGATTTGACTGAGTAGATGAATAGAACCATCCAAGAGCGTATACGCAGTATGCTTAACCATGTAAGCCTACCACATAGCTTTTGGACTGAGACCGTTAGTACAACTCTGCATATCATAAATAGATCACCTTCAAGTGGTTTGAATTTCCAGATTGCAAAGGAGATATGGACTCCGAAACCTCCGTCTTATGCGCATCTATGTGTCTTTGGATGTGAGGCATTCTGCCATATACCCAAGGACAAGCGTAGTAAGCTGGATCCTAAGAGTGTCAAATGCATTTTCATTGGCTATGGAGATGCAAAAAAGATGAGGCACCGTCTATGGAATCCGCAGACGCGGAAAGTCATCTGCAGCTATGATCTAGTCTTCCATGAAGACAAGATACATAAGCAGCCTAAGAAGATGGTAGAGATACGCAAGGTTATATTCCAAGAGGAGCCACGTGCTCCTGCACAACTAGTAGGACAGCCTGCAGCAACAGTTGGTACACCTGGCCAGGGTGTTGGACAAACAACAGAGCTTGCAGTGAGACGGTCTACTAGAGACAGACGTCCGCCTGATAGATTTGAGCCCTCGATACATTATGTCTTGGTTACAGATGCAGGAGAGCCTCTCACCTATAATGAGACTATGCGCAAGGGTGACAGTCACTCCTAGGAAAGGACTATACAGTCTCAAATGGACTCTCTGCACAAGAATATGACTTGGGATTTGGTTGCATTGCCTAAGGACAAGAAGACTTTGCCATGCAAATGGGTATACAAGCTAAAAAGTACCCCTGAAAACCCCAAGCTGGCTTATAAGGCAGGACTTGTTACTAAGGGTTTCAAGCAAGAGCATGGAGTTAACTTTGATGAAGTCTTTTCTCCTGTGGTCAATATGACCACCCTACGCTTGGTTTTGGCCTTAGTCATGCAGCTTGACTTGGACATGTAACAGATGAATGTCAAGACTCCATTCTTGCATGGGGATTTGCATGATGAGATTTACATGAAGCAGCCCAAGAGCTTTGCAGAACCTGGCATGGAGCACCCAGTATGCAAGTTGAAGTAAAGTCTTTATAGCTTAAAACAAACACCTAGAGAGTGGTATCATAAGTTTGATACCTTTATGCAATCACAGGGCTACAGCAGGAGTGCTATGGATCCATGTCTTTACACCAAGACAGCTCGTAATGGCTCATTGCTTATTGTGGTACTTTATAGGGATGATATACTAATAGCAAGGAAAGCTCATGATAAGCTGGATGCTCTTAAATCTCAGCTGAAAAAGAGGTTTGAGATGAAGGATTTGAAACAGGCCTCTCATATTCTTGGTATGTGCATTAAGCATGACAGGCATCAAGGACTACTCTACCTCTCACAAAGAAAGTACATTCATAAAGTCCTTGAGCGTTTTCGCATGCAAGACGTAAAGCCTATTAGTTGTCCATTACCTTCTTATGTGAAGGTCTCACAGATCGATTATCCGTAAATAGATGAGCAGAGAGCCAAGATGGCCAAGATCCCTTATGCATCAGCCGTGGACGATTTGATGTATACCATGATAGCCACTCGTCCAAATATTGCCTTGGTTGTTGGTGTTGTGGCATGCTATATGGCTACACCTAACAAGAAGCATTGGGATGCCATGAAAAATATCATGAGATACCTTAAGAGCATAGCAGATATGTGTATTTGCTATGGCAACTAGGATATAGGAGTTATGAGATACACAGACTCCGATTATGCAAGACGTATAGATAGTAGGAAGTCCACTTCTGGCTATGTACTCACCTATGCTGGAGGTGCTGTCTCTTGGATGTCCAAGATTCAAAAGTGTACGGCTATATCTACCATTGAGACCGAGTATATTGCAGCCATTGAGGCTTGCAAGGAGGCCATATGGTTGGGCTGTTTGGTTCATGACCCTGGCATTGATGCTATACCAACGCTGCATTCGGATTCTATGAGTGCTATTCAACTAGCCAAGAATCCGATCTTCCATGTGAAGACGAAACACATTGAGGTGAGGTATCACTTCATACGTGGGGTCATGGAGAACAAGTCTGTTGACCTTGTCAAGATCTCCACTGACGAAAATCCTGCAGATCTGCTCACGAAAAGCCTCACTACTGAGCGCTTTGCCTTCCTCAAGAGATTGATGGGCGTTGGATGAGATAACATTTTTTCTCATCCTATTGTACATGTATACATTGTACTGTCTTTTCTTTTTCTTTTTCACTTCTCACTTGGCAGATTCGCCTTTAAGTGGAAGGTTGTTGGGGATAAAGGCGTCTCTTCCTAGCCGCCTATGTATTACTACACCGACAGTACCCGCCACTGCACACTCCAAGTAGCGGACGCCCGTCACCATCACTTTATTTTTTATTCTTTTAGTGACAATTTGAATAAAAGAAGGCCCAATCATACATTATGACTATTGGAGTTCCCATTTTGTGTCTCTCTCTTTCTTGCTCTTACTCTCCCACCATAGCTCTTCCAAGCAAGCCTCGATCCTTCTCACCTTTCATGTTTAAATGAGCTAATTAATGTTTAATGAGAAATGCTCCTGTTTTAGCTTAACAAGTTGGTCTGAAGAAATATACTTTGAACACAGTGAGGAAAGAGAAGTGAAGCCTGCCGCATTTCATTGTTGTTGATTTAGAGGTCTCATTATCCACATGAAACAAAGTGTTCTAGCAATTGTACCAGAGCGAGGGAAACACCAATGACTATAACCAGGCCAGCAGAAAATAGTCGATTTGCAGTGTGCAGGATCACTCTGTGAAAATGGGAAGACTGGTGGCAAAAACAATCAAAATGCCCCTGAATTTTGTGAAAACTCCAAAACATCCATCAAATTTCAAACTTACCCTTGCATCTTTGGAAACAGTCGCCATAATCAGTCATGAACTATTTCATCTCATCAGTGCCTAATCCCATTAGAAAATCCTCATTCTAACATCCAGCAGAGATGGAGCTCATGAAAACTTGCAAATCATGATGAACTGGGAGATTTTGCAAAGCCATAAGAGGTACTAGAAATTTCAGCAAACTTGAGGTGCATTTTGACCCAAATGGGAGGTACATTGGGGAATTTTTAAGCCAAACTGGAGTAGGCATTTTGGACATACTTGAAGTTTGAGGAGTATTCTGCAAATTTTAAATCTGAAATTTTCTACAAAAAAGAGGCATTTTGTAATTTTAACAAGTTTTTAAGGTGGTCAAAGCATGCAATTTAAACTCTTCATACAAATACGATAATAGATCTTAGAATGATTTAAATGAAATAAATTTTACAGAAGTAAAACTATTACTCCAAGCACAAAAAAATGCGATTGGCATAACAATGTGAGGAGAGTACCTTGAGGTAGGAGCTAAGCAACAAACATTCCCAGCACTAATCTCTCCCCATGCTAACTCTAGAAACCTGAAAGTATCCAGGTTATATCAACAATGACAATGCAACTTAACAATTGCTAATAAAAGCACATAAGAAACCAATAAAGCACATTTCATTGTGAACAAATCAGAAAGAGTACAAGGCTTCCATCAATGATTATTCCAAGTTCATATACATCATCGAACATGCTTACCATAAAACTGCTCAAACAGCCCTGCTAAAAAGAACAATTATAATAATCAAAAGTCTTCAGAATATGTCACGAGGATAAAGTGGAAAACCTTGAGGCAAGTAAGAGAATGTCCTTTATGTTGCTTGAATCGTCTTCATCGCTCTCTGCCGCTGCACGAGCCATACAAGCTGATCCTCTATAGCTTCGAAATCTCTTCTTTCTTGTTAAAGCAAGGATTCCAATGCTTGATATTTCTGTTTGCTTAAGAATGTTAGTCACTGTAATTTCAAGCATCTTAATCAAATAACAGCCTTCTAGAAAATATGGCTTTGCTCCAACATAGTTTTCTTGACAATGCTGTTTGAGCAACTTCAAAATTCTCTGACAAAGACCAGCACCAAAAATGTTGGACTCTGAAGACTTGGCAGCAGAAGTGCAAGAGATGCAATCAAAAAGCTTAATCCATGAGTTTGTTACAGGCTCTAAATGGACATAGCATTCAGCCACTTCAACCACCGTGTTGATGCAGCATTTATGTTGTGATTCGGCTTCAATATGAAGAGACAAAGTGGTACATTGTAACAAGGTGTTCAAAGGAAAAAGCAAGAAACTATAGATAACCTGATAGCCAGAGTCATCAATGACACCCAGGGCACTAGGCATATCATCAGCTTTTTCTAAACATTTGACCATGCATTCTGTAAAAGCCTTCCATGACCAAAAAATAAAAGTAATGTGTTGCTGAAGCGACTGCTTGATGTCTGTTGGCTTTGCATCAACTAGAGCAGAATTAAAGGGACGTTCATCTGTTTCCATAATAGCACCAGAATCACAAAACCACTTAGAGAGCAACCACTCCAATACACGTACAATGCATAGCAGGTCTGCCATGAAATTAAGACCTGCACATACATTTACAGCAAGCTTTTCTTGTCTTTTAATCATGTCCACTTCCATACCATCATGATCTGCTTCAAATTCAAACTGCAACCAAGATGCTGTGATATATACAATAGGTGTCACGAAGCATCCCCATCCAAGTTCAGTGCTACAAGTGTACTTTTCTGCATCAGATACAGTGCCAAAGAACTGATATTCCCTTTCATGACTTCCCATTTGCAGTAGAGATAACTTGTAAAATGATGATGATAAAATGAGAGGTCCAAGCTTCATCAATGCCAGTACAGCAGACCACTCAGCATCAATGAGCTTTGAGCAGACCTGTGTTTTACCCAGCAAAAGGTCATGAAAAAACCTGAGTAAAGAATGCACAGAATTGACATGTTGCTCTGAAGGTTTGATAGCAGCCTTCCCATCTCTCTCTAGACCCTTTGCTAACAATACCAGCAATCTCAAAGCTCCAGTCAAGCTCGGATTATTACTGCATGAATGCTTTGCATTATTTAATCCACAGGTCCAGAGAGCTCTCAAAAGCTTTAAAAAGAGCCCAAGGGAAGGATGTGACCATGGTGACCAGTTGGTTAAAAAGCTGCCCTCTTTTCCGTTTTCAGCAGGCTTACTGTCTGGACTTTCCAGCACTAGATTTTTATTCTCAATTTCGGCAAAAGAAGACTGATGTAACAAAATTTCTGATTTATGGCTAAATTTGCGGGCAATCAGATCCTCTATTGCATTCAGGCAAAGATCCCAGACCCACGGATTGCCCTTATCAGGACCAGACTTGATGAGCATCTCTAACATTGGTGCAACTACAGCATTTGAAATCAATGGATCGTTTATTGCTGATCCAAGCTTGCTTGCAAGAAAGCTCCAAGTGAGCCAGCAGGCCAGCCCAACAGATTGATCCCTTGCATTGCTCATAATTGCTGTTAAAGGCATCACAAGCAGTTTTAAGCATTTCAAAGAACGGCTAGTCAATAGCTTCTCTTGGCAGACACTAGAATTATGCAATCGGTCTGCTAAAATATGACCAGTGTCATCTGGTTCTGACACCATCAAATATTGTAGTAAAGACTCAATCAAGGCTTTCCAAGCATCCTGTTAGCCAACCAATTGGATTAAGAAACGGCTATGGCACAGACCAAAACAAGTTTGTACTGCAGTAAGGAAACAAAGATGATGGGCATATTTAAAAATCTAAACTCAGTAGGACTTTCCAGAAGACTAAAAGAAACGTCTAATACATATAAACATGCAAGATCTTACCAGTGAAGCAATCTGGACTTGTTTGTCATGACTGGTAAAGGTTACTTCCATTATCTTCAACATCTGGTTTGTCAAGGTCTTATTCTCTCCAGCTTGGCTTCCAAGAAGCTTGATAAACCATGCCCAAGCATTGATGGCAGGCACAATCAAAGCCCTTGACTTTAACATTCTCTCCATCTTTAGTAACAAAATCTCAGTTATGTCTGCAGCTACAACCTGCAGTTCAGCATAGAAATATGATGCAAAACTTGGTTCTCAAATCATCAAGCAACATAATAACCAGGAATGCAGTGTGTTTCATCAATTACCTATTAATCTATCCATCATCTAGCCATATTACAAATCAAGAAGCATGCAATTGGATTTTTTGTAGCAATGTGATCATAGCTTGCAACTGTATGAGGATGGCAACTATACTCATGGTAGGACGAGGAGTGTGTAACAAGGTTCATCCTCAACCAGATATATGGAATACTTCCAATCTCTCTCAATCCTCAGCTTGATCACTAGGTTCTCGGCCTTGTTCCTCAGACTCTATTCAACCCATTTTGTCCAAGTGTGCATATGCCACTCAGCTCCAAGTATAGGCAACATTTGCTCCCTGTTTGCATGCATTTCACAGCAACCCAATGCAGAATTCAGATTTTGTGAGATATTCTCTTCGTATAAATTCTATACTCGAAAGATCTAGGTGTGTTTGACTTTATTTGAATGTCTATCTATATTTGAATTTCTGTCAATGTATGGAGAATGTGTGGGATGTGACCAGAGACTCAGTGATTGCAATGTTATTGGGCAGGTCAAGCAGATCTCTGTGCCCAGCTCAAAGAAGGTGAGAAGTGTAGCAGAAGCCAAAGGTGAATTGGCAAAATTGTGATAAAGAGGGTCACACTACGAAGAAATGCAAATAGAAGAAAGCAAGGCCCACGTAAGCAATTTCAAATTCTTTACATGACTATATCAAGCCTTTAGAGGCAAACAGCCAGGGTGGGCATATATACACATGCCCAGGTATCTATTAGCATTGAACGGGCTTTCCATGGCTGTCTCCACATGTCATACAGTTTAGTCCGTATAGTATTGTACCAACAATTCATATGGTTCCGTACCAGAAAATTGTTGTGCATATTCACATATTCAAAAAGCCAGAATGGTCTGCAAGACAAACTTTAAGGAAAAGAGTACATCCGACCATGTTGCCTTGACTCAAGAACAACAATGAAATATGATGATGCTTGCAATCCCAATGATTACAAGTATAGCTACCATCATATACAAACTGATTTCTCAATGATCCTTCATCTGACCTGTAGGATCCCCCAAGACACAAAGAGAGAGACACAGAGAGAGAGAGAGAGAGAGAGAGGAGTAGAAGAAAGAAATAAAGACATGGACCAGCAAATGGTGTCTCCTGCAAGTGCATGGACCAGCAAGACATGGACGATGGTCTATGCATCTCTTTGCGGCTATGTCTAAGGTGGTCCCCCATAGTGGGACTGTCAGTCGGACTAGGGGGGCTCCGTGGTGGAGTCGTCGATGCTCTATAGAACTCTGGACTGCATGCTAGCGTGCCCGCTCCGTGTCTCTGCTATTGGGTCCGTAAGAGATGCTCTCCATGGCAGCCTAGCTCCAGCAAAAAGAGCCCGAGACATCTCTGATCTAGGAAATCCGTAACCCTTGACAGCGGCCCAAATCCCTCTCTAAATAAGCAATGGAAGTGCCCTTGAATCTCATAGTATACCACGCATCTACATCTCCAAGTGGGAGCAATACAAGTTGTACTGTAGTGGTGGAAGGTCATCCATGTGTAGTCCATATAACTCTAGCCATGCCTCTGTTCGAGCATACCACCACTCAATATCCTCTTGTAATGCTAGCTATCTATATGACTCTAGTGCTAGCCAAGAGTATCTCTGTCTCGACAAGGGTCCAAAGCCTATGCAACAAAGTCACTGTCTGGAAGAAGGCCTCAATCTAGAGATGGTGCTCCCATCTTTGCTTTGATAATCTCATGCTGTACAAAGGGCCTACTTTGAACCATCCATGAAATCATCAATACCAAGGGTCTCTCTATCTGCTCCCACCCCTCAAACATCTCCCCTCTCTTGGATAGTGGTTGATCCTATATGGCTCTCCTCCCATGGTAGAAGCTTGATCCCCATATGGGAGCCCCATACAAAAGTGCTGGTGTGGCCAAAGTGCCGAAGAGCCGGAGCTTCATTCGAGGCTCCTAAAATTGTATCTGTGCACACTGGCTCTCCATCACCCCCAGAGCCACATAGCCTCATGTCAATCTATCCTCTACTACTCTCCTCAAAGTGAATCTCAATCCTGAAAATGTAATCCCCAAGTAAACATATCTCCGCGGACCAGCATCTACTCTATTCCGATTTCAACAAACCGTGCTCCACCCCGGTGAACCTATGTAGTTTCGATGTGCCCAAAGGCTAAAGGTTCCGATAAACCCATAAATCATACAACAAATAGGACAATGTAAACTTTTAACCCTCTAGCTGATATAAAAGTAAACATATCTCTGGACCACCACCATCATCTCCTCTCCATATGTAAAATGGGGTATTGATCACAAAATCCACTAGGAGGAAGTGTTAAACACCATAACCTTGGTTTTCCCAAGGTTCATTGTGAGATCCATGTCCTAACAAAAGGCTTGAAGTGCATCTAGGTGGCGCTACAATCCCTCCAATGTGCTAGATATGAGGACTATGTCACCAGCAACAATAGTATCGGTATCAATGCTCCCCTAGGCCAGCTCCCTCTCCTCCAAGTTCATCAATGTCGTCTGATCTCTCTTCAATAAAGAGGCCAAATAGAGTAGGTGAGAGTGGGCATCCTTGTTTCACCCCAATGGTGTTGGTGATCTCCTCATACAGCCCTCCTCGTGCTCGTACTCACCCTATAAAAAATATCCCTCGTCCCATCTTTATCAAGACCTCCAACTCCTGTAGTCTCTACATGAGCCTAACGCTAGATACTGTGTCAAAGGCCTTACAAAAATCCACAAAATAGCAATATACCCGCCTCCCCTCCACCCTGCTCTCCTCAATGATGGCTCGAAGTGTGAGAATCATCAAGAGTGGAGTAACCCATCCTAAACCTTGCCTATCCACATGCCCAAGGTTGGTGCTTCTCTATCCATTTTCTCAACTCATGCTCTAGTATCGATCCACACAACTTGGCTAGCACATGGCCAACCATGACCCTCCTATAGTTCATAAAAATCATGGGGTCTCCAACTTTCAAGATTGGTACTATAGTATTAGCTGACCAACTAGCAAAGAAGCCTTCACATAGGGCCCTGTTGAATACCACAAGGCACCTAGGATGTCTCTAGCATGTGATAAGTGCTCTGCTACTAGTCCATCATGGTCTTGGGCCTCGCCATTTTGGAGTCTATCTTTGGCGTTGTGAACCATCGTTGTACTAAAGAAGGTAGATGATGTGGGTCTATCCTCTAGTGGCCGAGGTAGCAAGGACTGCCCATGTACCTAGTATAATGAGGTGGCATATGCATGCCACATGTCTAGGGAGGTGATGGGTGTATGGGATCAAGGCACCTAGAATGCTTTCCATACCTCCTTCAATCTTGTTTCAAGAATAGCTAATAATAAAACTCATGCTCCAATCTGGATACAAATGCCCTCTTCTTCCACCACAAGTTTTCATGTGGTAGAAATGATCCCAAGATGCCTCAAGTCATAACTTATATTATTTTTATCATGTGAAATATATCACATATTTACATCAAAGATGGAACCCTTCCACCTTTGGCATCCAACCTTTCCTAGAGCTTGGTCAAAAACTTGTAAACTTGGGCATGATTCTTAGCACCTTTCAAGGCACAAAGGATTCGCTAAGGTCACTGTACAAAAAGCCTCTTCTAAGCAATTTCAAGTTTCTAAAGAGTTAAATAAGCTCCATAACCACCACCCCTATAATATGTCAAGCTTTAATGTATTCTTCATCCATTTCATCTGGTTGCCCAAAGAGATTAGTCTCTAATTAAACTTGTCGCATGAACCTTTCTTTCTTCACCCATGTTTTGTTTGGGCTCACAATCGTAGTCAAGGAAAACTTTGAAACAAGAACATGAACGAGAGCGGGAACAAGGATGGAAATAGGAATGGAATTTTCTAAAGGGGTAAAATGGAAATATGAACACTACATCAAGGGAAGACGAGGGTTACATGATATCTTAATTAAAAAGATTTTAAGGCTTATACTTCAAAAACTTAAATTTATCAATACGCAAGAACTTAAAAGTTATTAATTGGAAGATGTTAATGAAAGCTATAAGTTGGAAGAAGTTATAAATTGAGGAGGGAGAGAGAGAGAGAGAGAGAGATGAAATTCCTTAGAGTGTGAGAGAGAGAGAGAGACGCGTAGCGATGGTGCCCCTGCGTCGTGCCGCCCTGCCATCGCCTGGTCACGCACGCCCTGCTGTCGCCTCGATCTGCGTTGTCGCAGCCTGAAGAACTGCCTGTCGTCACCCCCCATTCACGTCAGCACCGTCGTCGCCTCTGCTCGTCTGTCGTTCGCGTCTTGTCAGCATCGTCGACGCCTGCACCTCCGCCTGTTTTTGCCATTCGCGTCTGCTCCCTGCGCCGCCAGCGGAATCCCTAGCGTCCTCTTCCTGACGCCCTGCTCCTGGAGCCGTCAGGAGCAGACGCCTTGCTCCTGGAGCCGCCAGCGCGTCCTGCTCCTGGAGCCCTGTTCACGGCCAGACGCCCTGTCCCTGACGCCCTATCCACGGTCGCCTGCCACTGACGCCCTGTCCCCGGACGCTGCTGACGGATCCCTGCCCGGCACCCCAACCTGTCCTATCCTGCCCTGGAGACCGCCAGGCCTTTGTTTCGCCCTTCTGCCCCTGCACGGTGACAGGTAAACCTCCGGTTTCATTAGCTGTCCTTGCAGAGTCCACCCCTGGACAGCGCCTCTGTACAGAAAAGAGGGAGAGCGAGAGAGCGGGCAAGAGAGAGGGTCAGTCCTCCTTCGAGATCAAATCATCATACACGATGGCTGGTTTGGATCTGGATTTCATAGATCAAACAGTGGCAGCACTTGGCCCGGATTCTGATGCTGAGGAACCTGAGGATATGGTTCCGTGCAACGAAGAGATGCCCCTTGGTCCCGACATCCAGCCTGCGGGTAAACGTACCAAGCATACTTCGGAAGAGATAGGTGTTCCTCAGGATCGTTCCTATGCTCAGGTTGCTTCGGATTCTGTGGACTCTCAGGAAGTTGATTGGGAGCATTTGCTGGAATTTGCAAACACTTTGCTTGGCGATTATGTTCAACAGATTATGTTCAACATAATCAAGAAGTATTTTCTGACTCTGCACCTGACGATGTTCTTGACGCCACCGTGGACCCAAAAACTGTCCTACGCTCCTTTTCGGTATTTTATGATCACGCTGTGATACTCTTCTTCACTGGTCGAATCCCGTTGCTTTCCCGTATTCGCCAGTGGTTGCACGGTCTGCTACAAGGGGAATGTGTTGAAGAGATTTTTGTTGGCTCCCGGGGTTTTTTTGAAGTCCTGTTGAAATCGAAGACGCACCGTGCTGCTCTCCTGTCTAAACTGCCTTTGTTTTTTGAACGCCGGTTGGTTCATGTGGTTCCATGGCGTCCAATGGCATATTTTCAGCGTCTGCTGCAACGTGAATGCCCTGTGTGGGTAGAGGTGGAAAATTGTCTGGCTGTTTATTGGCCACTATTGAAGGATGCTATGGCCGCTGTGGGCACTGTTCTGGTCCCTCCCAGTCTCAGGGCTGTGAATCACAACCGCTTGTGTATGCTATGGGACACTGCAAGAAAAAGACCTGCCTGGTTACGCCTCAATTGCTCTGGCATGCACCCGTTACACTTTTGTTTGAAATGGGGCAATTTTGCAAGGCATTGCTTTTCCTGTGGATAGTTAGGGCATTTTATGGCCGAATGCCCGGAACAGCAACACACTTCCGATGTTGGCCATGCTACGCCGCCCATGGAAGATATGGTGTGTGATGCCCCGTCGCTGGATGCTACCCATCAGCCCCACGCTCTGGCCAAAGGTAAACAACAGGTTTCGGGTCTGGATTCCCGTGCCATTAATTGGGTTGAAGTACGTGCAAAAAAAGGCAACAGGGTTGTTGCTGGCATGGAGAACACTGTGCCTACTACCTCACAAGATTCCATGCGTACATATATGCGCAGGAAGGAAATGTTGTCTTCCGAGCGCTCTGCTCCTGCTATGGTTTCCTCTGCCCCCCTTCATCAGCCCGCCAGGAAAATGTATTCGGATCGTCCAAAGGGTCCCCCTGCTAAGCTGGCATTTGATACCAGAGGTAATGTCATTACCCCGTGGGACCGTCGTTATCCCCATTCCACCCCCAAGCCAGCAGATATGCCGTCTACTTCCAAATCTGGTCCTCAGAACTCTTTTGCGGTGTTGGCGGATTTCTTGGACGAGGGAGTCCTGGACATTCTCGCTGACAAAGTCAAATCGAGGCAAGCTGTGCCTCGTACCTGATTTTGTTTTGAATACACATGAAAATAGCCACGTGGAATGTGCGAGGAATTTGTTCTCGACACAAGCAACATGCCATGTGGACTGTATTGCATGAAAATCAGTGGGATGTCCTGTGCGCTGTTGAGCACAAGAGTCACGGTGAAGCCGGAAAAGTGGTAGATTGCCATGGCTTTCAATTGTTTTATGCAGGGACACAGGCCATGCATTATTCGGGTGTGCTCATGATTGTACATGCCAAATATCAGCCTGTTCTTATTAAAAATGATGTTCATGGCCGTTTTTTGGTGATTGAAATTTTATTCGAAGGGGAAATCTTATGGCTACTTGGCCTCTATGCTCCGAATGATTCCTTATCTCGTCGGGCGCTTTGGCAGACTTTGCAGACCTCCTTGTCACTTGGCAGACGGGGCTTCTTCATGGGGGATTTCAATATGTGTGTTGATTCTTCCCAGTCCACATCGGAGCATTCGGTAATGGATGCGCCGGAAAGTCGTATGTGGCATGCGTTGGCTCTTGCTGTTCTTAAGCAAGATCTCTGGTCCTGGCTACACCCGTCTTCTACAGGGTTTACTTTCCATTCTGCCTAGTATGCAACAACATGGTCGCGATTGGACCGTATATATATCATGCAGAATGATGATTTTCTTCCCGAGATGCTCGAAATAAAAGTGCTGCAGCAATATGCCTTGTCGGACCATTTCCCTCTGCAGCTTGAGCTGCTTGCACAACCCATTGCACCTTTCAAGCAATTTCTGGAGAGACTCCCTTTGCGTTTCAATTTGTCTTACCTGAAGCATGCAATCTTTCAGGGCTATATGCAACAATTGATTGACAGATTCCTCTTGGACTTCTCTTCTCAGGGCACTGCGTCATTTGAAAGATTGCTCTCTAATGTGCAGCGGGTTGCTCGGCAGTATGGGATCTATCATGCCTCTCTTTGTCGTTAGCGTCGCAAGGCAGCCGAGGACATGCTGGCTTTGGTTCGTTCTCTGCTGATGGACACTCCGGATGATGCATTTCTGCTCGCACTGGCCATGCAATTGGCTGATCTTATTAAAGAATTCCACTTGAAATCATATCAGCAGGCCAAACTGCAACATCTGACAGAGACTTTGCAAGATAGTGCATGTCAGACCCATAAGTTCTTTCGAGCTCTCCATGCCTCTCCTGCTAGGGAGAATATGACCAGACTCGAGGATGCAAAAGGCCACCTTATCCTGGATCCACAGACTATTGTGCATATGTGCAGGAATTATTTCCGTGACCTTCTCGGCTCCACTTCTCCACCTTCAGACCAAATCACCCAGGCCCGTTCGGGTTTTTATGACCTGGTCCGCAATCAGCTTCCGCAGGACATGCAAGCTACTATGGAGTCCGATATTTGTGAGGCAGAGGTTATGGACGTCTTGTTACACTTGCCCAAGGATAAAAGTCCGGGTTGGGATGGTCTCACCAATGAGTTCTTTGAAGCTTTTGCTACCCAACTGGCGAAACCATTGCAGGCTTTGTTTCAGCAGGTGTGGCAAACGGGGGTCATGCCTTCCTCATGGAAAGAAGGCCTTATTAAACTGCTTCCAAAAGTTCCTTCGCCATCTAAGTTGACACAGTGGCGCCCCATTTCTTTGATGGGTTCAATGTACAAAATCTTTTCCAAAGTAATGGCGAATCGGCTCCATAAGCATCTCCCGGCCATTGTGCACCCTCTATAGTATGGTTTCATTAAGGGCCGAAATATTCTGCACAATGTATTGAATGCTCAACTGGCTATTGATTATGCAAGGCATTCTAATCAGGAGGTAGTACTGATTCAACTGGACCTGGAAAAGGCTTTTGACTATCTGGATTGGTCTTTCGTTGCTAAACTTATGTCTGCTATGGGCTTTGGTCCCCAGATGTCTCGTCTAATCTACACCATTAGCGCTGCAGCGTCTTCGCGAGTCATGCTGAACGGAGGTGTTACTGAGCCATTTGTACTTGCCCGCTCTGTCAGACAAGGGTGCCCTTTGAGCCCTCTATTCTTTGCCCTTGCGACACATCCAGTTCTTTCCATGTTATCCCATATGGCAGCCTCTTCTCAGTTGGCCGGACTGTCGCTTCCTACGGGACAGCACTTCATTAGCCAATCCCTGGCGGATGATACTTTTATGATTTTGCGTGCGGACAAGGACAACCTTCGACGAGCATTGGAGGTTTGGGGCCTCTTTGGTCAGGCGTCCGGCCTTCGTATCAATGCGCTCAAATCAGCCATTCTCAGCTGCACAGAGTCGGACTTGCAGTCCTTGGACTGGCAGGGTCTAGTTGTTCCTCGTGGCTCCATTGTCAGGCACCTTGGGTATCCTTTGGGTGTTGATGTTCCCCCAAAGCAGCTTCTGCAGTGGATTTCTCAGAAAATGGTGGCTAAGTTTATGTATTGGAAATCTCAAGCCTAGCCCTTCCATATTCGCCTCAAAGTGGCCCAGACAATTATGTTGCCAATGCTCACATATTTCTTGCCATTGTTGCCCTGGATTACTACGACTCTGAATGCTCTTACTCAGTCTATTCGCTTCATGCTATGGAAGGACTCATTGCATGCAGGTATTTCCTGGATCTCTTGGTCGCATACGTGCACCCCCAAACGCATGGGTGGCGGAGCTATTTTAGATGCCCAAACTCACATGCAGGCACTCCGTTGGTCTCTTTTCCGCGCCATGTGCTTGGATCATCATCCATGGGTCGATATAGCCCGTTATTTCCTTGAGAGCCATGGGCTTCTACATGGCAATACCCAAATCCGGAGTTCTTGGTGGCATGTTCTCAATGCTGATTCGCGGTTCTCCATTTTTTCTTCGTCGCTGCTTACTCATTTGGTATGTTCCTGGAAACAGGTCCTCCAGAAGGCTCAGTGGCATCCCGTGGAGGATCGCTTGGCTACTAACTCTTTTCAATTGGAATTGCTGACAGTCTCGCGTTTACTTGCATGGGAAGGTAAACATGAGCTTAGACCACAATTCAACCGGATGGCCCTTTTGGGCTTGTCTTTAGTTGCGGATGCCACCCTTGCCAGTCGCAATGTGCTTATATCTTTTCGTACAGCTAGGAGGCTTTTCAGGACCCCTCGAGGATATAGGCCTTTATGGGAACAGCTTTTGCGGATGCTCCAGAGCAGACAACCCTTTCCTGCCCTTGCTTCAGATCATCCCTGGCAGGATTGGGACCTACAAGGCCGGCTGACTTTAAGCAAAGCTTCTGCTAACCAAGTTTATCATATTCTGATTAAAGATCATCAATGGCTAGTTGCCAAAGCGAATGCTTTATGGGGATTACGTAAATCCCGGTCATGGTGGAGGGCAACTGTGATGGAGGGCTGGTTGAACAAGACACCCTTCAAATGTAAAGTTTTTCTTTGGAGAGTGATGATTGGTGGTCTTCCGCTTGCATCGTCTCTTTCCAAGCGACGAATCTCCAATGGCAACTGTTTCTTTTGCACCACTGCTGTGGAATCAGCCCGCCACCGATTTATTTCTTGCCCCATCGCAAAGAAAGTCTGGTTATTTTTGTCGGCTGTTTGGCAAGGAGTGGTTGGATTCACCCTGCGCCCCTTTGATTGGGTTTTCGGGCAGCCCAAATACCCCACTCCTGCACAGCCACATATGGAGCTCATGTATCATTTTCTTCGATATTGGGGCTGTTGGCATAACTGGACTATTCGGAATGCTTTTCTTTTTGACTCCGCCTATAATGTTCAGCGGCATATTGCGAGGCTTAAGGGCCTCTTGTATTGGCAGTTGGAACTTCTCCAGCATTCTGATTTCCTCTCTAGGGAGGACTTACGTCCCTGGCATATGGCAATTTCATCTGCATCTTTGCCATAACGTTGTAACTTGTAGTACTTAGAACCTCTTCACATGATGGCTTAGATTGTCGTCATGTATCTTGTAATCAAGTCATCTTGTACTTTTTTTCGTAATTAATACGATTACCTTTTACGAAAAAAAAGAGATGAAATTCCTTCTTGGTCATAATTGATTTGATGGTCATAAGTGTTAGTCATGATGAATGGACCATAGTTGGAACCAAATTGTGGCGTGATGGAAGGGGCAAATCCCTTTTTGCTTGTACACAGTTGTGATTGAAGCAATAGATCCGATTTCACTCTTCAATACTCAAAATGGCACATTTGTGGCATACAATAGATCATTTTTTCTTGAAAGGTCACAAACTTCCAATGTTTTTCATAAACATTGCATCCCTTTCCATGAGGACTTTTTATGTCCCAATACATTTTAGGTTTGGCCTACATGGCACCACTTCAAGATTCAAAACATTTCAATCCAAGAAACACATTCTGTTGAGCTAAAATATGCATTACTTGCTGATTAGCCTCTTAAACAGCCCCAAAACACACTAAAAATGCTCTTTTAGAGTAAAACCCTAAAATGGGAAGCGGTTCGAGAGAGTTCAATGGAAACCCTAAAACGGGGAGCGTTTCAAGAAACTTTAGTGGAAACCCTGATTTTTGGGGCGCCCTTCCACATCTATAAATAGACAGGCTGCCCCCATTCAGCAATTATTCTTGTTTTGCAGGTTACACTGGCCCACACACTTGCTGCTGTTGGCGCCCAGTTTCCAGCCTACAACCTGCCTCCATCTGCTGTCCAGCCATCATCGACTGCAGCCACATCATCTTCACCCTGTCCATTGCTGTAGGCAACAGCTCTTAGCTGTTGGCGACTGCTCCAAACTGTCCCAAACTACTGTTCAGCCTGCTATCCATCATCTCCAGGGTCAGCCAGCCTGTGTTTTCAACATCGCAAGCCCTGACACTCTCACACTATTTCAGCCTGCTGTTTACAGCAGACCGTGCACAGTTTCCAACCCCCGATCCACACTGCTACGTTTACCAATTTCCAACCTCTAGACTACTGCGTTTTGGTGACCAGCCTGCTGCCATTCACTATTCAGCACTCCTACACTCCAACTGGTGGTCACAGACTTGGGATCCGCCGTCTTCAGTGGACGTCACACTCCAACATTGCTCTGCCCTTGAGCACACTGTACACTCTTACATTCATTTACAGCATTCATTCACTTCAGAGTTGTGTTCTCTCTCTCCCTTCTTCTGTTTGTGTTTGAGTTTTGAGTTTTGCATTTAGGGTTTGAGTTTTTCCCTCTGTGTTTGTGTCTGTGTCTTTGTGTTTCTATCGTGGTTGTACACTCTGTGTGTCCTCAGTGAAAACCCTAGCAGCTTTCTTAACACGTTCCAAGAAATTTTGGCACCATTTTGACATTTTGCCCTTCCCTAAGTGTCATTTCAAGTTGCTTCGCATAACTATGCTCACAACCCTCTAGCTTCAAGACAATCCCAAAATAGATGGTCAATTGTCTCTTCCTTCTCCTACAAAGTACATAGATAGCAAAACATCAGAGATGTTAGAAATTTTGCCACTAGTTAGAAAGCTCTTGATAGCTACACAACAAAGCATAAAGTTGAGACACAAGCTGTGTCACAATAGTTTAGGGCAGAATCACCTGCTTTGGAGCAGGTTTGAAATTTTTGGTGCAGTCGGCAGCATTTATTTCACTTTTTGGGCAGACTACGCAGGGCAAACAGGTGCCACGTGGCAGCCAAGCAGCAATCACAGCTTTTTTGTGATTATTTTATTATTTTATTTTTCAGTTTGCTGCAGTCAACCAGTTTTCAGCATGGCTGACCTACTCCCCCCCCCCAAAGGTGGACAGGGCGGCCCACATATTCATTCACTTTTCTACAAGGGAGGGAGAGAGAGAGCTCCAGCTGGTGATACTCCGACAGTCCATTGCACAAATTCTTCTATCTTCAGCATTCTTGCTCTACAATCTTCAATGTTCTATTGTGTCTTTCTCTTCTCTCCCTGTTCATGTCTTTTCTCAATCCGGTCATACGCTTCCACATTCGCTACACTCTGACATGGTATCAAAGCAGTGTTGAAGGGCTGATTGATCATGGGCAGACTTGAAGAGGAGATTTTACCACAACATCAAAGCTGTGTTTTCAGCATTCAAGGGCGAGCAGAGGGCTTCGCATTGACACAAGGCTAAAGCGAACGAACAAACATGGAAAAGGAAGGAAGTTTGTCGTTTTTTGCAAGTTTTGCTATCAAAGGAGAAAAGGCTGTGTTTTCAGCCTTTTATAACAAGTTTTGTTTTTAAATCACCTCCACTGGTTAAGGCATGTGAAGGAGCAGAGGAAGCCCAAACAAGTTGCCTTTTCAGAGTCAAAGGGAGGTAGCCTTATTTTGTATAGGTTATTCAAGAGCCATGTGATCGCAAATCGATGTGGAGTTTCAAGCGATTATGGACTGAAAGATTCTTGCCTTACAACAATTCCATAGGATCAAAAGCTAGATGGGGAGAACTACCGCATTTAGCAAGTGATGATGCTTGCCATCTTGGAGTCTTATGATTTGGCGAAGCTTGAGATGGAGGCTGTTGACCCTCCATCAACCTAGGATCTTTCTAAACTTTCTTCTTCAAAGAAAGCCAAGTTGATAAAGGTACGAGCATACTGGGACAAGTTGAATGCTCATGTCAATTCTTTCTTATTTCTTTCATATACTCCAACCATGATAACCAATATTAAGCATCTTACCAATGCTCAGGAGATATGGTTCGAACTAGATCAACTCTATAACAAGATGATTATCATGAAGAGGGTCTCTTTGAAGGTGCAAATGTGCTTGTTTGTACTAACCATGGTTTGATGAACGATGCCATGTAGGATAGGGAGTCAATATCGATAAAGGATGCATTACAGCCTAATCACTAGCAGAAGACCATGAAGCACAAGTTGGAGTCTATTGAACATAATAGCACTTAGTATCTTGTGCCTCATGTTGTTCATCACAAGGAGATTGGAGTCAAGTGGGTCTTTAAGACCAAGTATCTCAATAATGGTACACTCAACAACCACAAGGCATAGTTGGTTGCCAAATTTGCACTGAGACCAAGTGTTGATTTCCACGATAAGATTGCACCCACAACTCGTATTGCCACCGTTCAGGCAATTTTAGCTCATGCCAATCGTAGGAGATGATTGATTTACCAATTCGATGTCAAATCTACAACCTTGAATGGGTGACTTAAAGGAGGAGATCTATACAGAGCAGCCTCCTAACTTTTCTTTCTCAAATGGTAAGGTATGCAAGTTAAAGAAGGCCCTCTATGGCCTCAAAGCTCCACATGCTTGGAATGAGAAAATAAGACTCATTCTTTCAAGACAAGTTAGGGTATCAAAGATCTACATACAATCCAAATTTGTACATCCAAACATCAAATGAGGACACACGGTGTTTGTGCGTTCTAGGGACAATCTCATCTTGACAGTAAGCTCCACATGCTTGGAATGAGAAAATAAAACTCATTCTTTCAAGACAAGTTAGGGTATCAAAGATCTACATACAATCCAAATTTGTATCTCCAAACATCAGTTGAGGGCACATAGTGTTTGAGCTTTATGTGGACAATCTCATCTTGGCAGTGACCAAACCATGCCCAAATAGATGGTCAAGCAAATTAAGGAAGCACTCCATAAGAAATTTGAGATGATGAATTTGGGGCTGCTTCACTTCTTCCTAGGTCATGAGATATGGTAGACTGAGAGGGGGATCTTTCTACCCCAGCGGTGGTATATGCAACAAGAGCTCTTGACTACATTTAGGATGCAAGAGTGTCGGATCATTTCTACCCCCATGGATCCAAACTTGAAGGCTACCACCCATGTAGATTCATCATTGGTGGGTAATTTCCACTACAAACAATTAATTGGATCATTAATATGGCTTTTGAATACTTGAATTGATTTGTGTGTACCAGTTGGTTACTTTGTACCTGAGCAAATCCATTGGCAGGGTGCATTGAGGATATTGCGGTCCTTGAGGGGGACTCCTTTTCCTATTTTATTTAACATGTACAAATGATTCAGCTTTGGTGTTACAAGGCTGGATGGACTATCACTGGGCTGGAGATGTCGACCACAAGAGGTCAACGATAGATTACACAATTGCCCTATCATCTATAGAGGCAGATTATAGAGTGGTGCCTTCTACCACATTAGACAGTGTGCCTTCAGAGGTTGTTAGGAGAGTTTGGTTGTCCAGAAATAGGTCCTACTACTCTTCATTGCGACAATGAGAGTTGCATTGCTTTGGCACAAACTCCTATATTCATAATTCCATACTCAATCGAAGCACATTGAGATACAGTATCATTTCATTTAGGAGAAGATCTTGGATGAGACTATTGATGTGGTGTATCATAAGACAAAGGATAACTTGGCAGATTTGTTTACAAAGGCTCTTCCTAAGGTTGTTCTTTGACAGCACTCCAAATCCCTAAGCCGTATGTTGCATCCAAGATCTACGGCGTTAGAGATTTGGTCATCCCTTGGATGGGCACAAGCAATGTACATGTATTTTAGGGCAGATTTATGCATTTCCGGATCAGGTCAGACAGTTTGCAACAATCACCGGCATGATTGCAACCAATTTTGGACAGGTCGGATGGTGCCAAGCAGGGCAAGCAGTTCAGGCAGGTGCCACGCAGCAAGCAGCCTTTCTGAGCAGCATTTTTATTATTATTCATGTAGTTGACCTGATTTGCTGCAGTAGTGGGCCAGTTTTTTACTGGCTGACCTGCCGTATTCTATTATTTTTCTTGGCCTATTTATAGGCTCCCCAGCCTGGGGTCACAAACATTCAGTTTTGTGTTGCAAAGGTTGAGAGATCTCCAGCAGATGCATTCAACAGTCCATTGTACGTATCTACTCTCCTTATTCAACATTCATTCACTGCAGATTTCTGCATTCTACTGTCTCTTCCTCTCCCCCTTCTCTCTGTGTTCCTTCCTTTCTTTCAGTCCAGTCGTATGCTTTCGCATTCACTGCACTCTGACAAAGGGTGTGTATCTATAGTGTAAGAGTGAGCCCTCAGCCAGCTGCCAAAAGTCCAAAAACCACCCATAAATGGCCAGAAACAGTTGCCCAAACATCTAGTTCAATGGCCACTTTTGGCCCCAGGATGCTGAATGTTATTGGATGCCACCAACCTAGATCAATGGAAATGGACCAACTGGACAGGACAGGATGCATCAGACTAGAAGTCCCATACATCAGACCCACACAAACCTGCTGTCAAGAGCATACCATCTGACGTGACTTGTGCGGAACATAGGTCCTATTAACTGGCTATGAATACTACAAGAGTAGCATCATCACTATGCCACAGATAATCCACATGTTCAGTGTGGAAACCATCATCTGTGCATGGATCCATTTGTATTCATTGTTTACAGACCAGCAGGAACCACGGGAGACCTGCAGACCGTGTGAAGGCAGACCTTCTCTAAATGACTTTCAGCTTAATCTAGCAGAAGATGGGCTAGATTCCTAAGGCAGGTGCAAACTGCTGCATGAAAAGTGCTCCTTTCATGAGAGACTGGAGCTATAACAAGCGGGTAAATCACATGTCCTCAGATCAAACTGGATCCAATCCAGCAAATGCTTAGAGGCCACAATAAACTCCCTTTCAAAGGACCTAAAGCACAGGCACATATGGAAAATCCAGAGCAAACAAACCAAGTGTTGGCAAAAAGAACAAGTTGTGATTTAAATGTAAAGTCTAACATAGAGTATATGGTGACAAAATTCCCTGTAGGCGAGACAAATTAGCAAACAGAGAGCAAGCATGCAATTCACCAACATGAAAGATTCATCTTTCTTGAATCCCTAGCACCAGTCCCTGAAAGCACTTCAGTATGAAGCATCAAGTTTTGACTTAATCAGATGAGAAAAGGCTTGCAAGCCTCCTCAACAAACAATTTCCCCATTAAAAGGTCTAAGCAGATGTGCAACTTGTGATCCAATGGCACTAAATAAAAGCCTGGACATCTAAATTTGGAGACTGGACCACCACCCAAAAAAAAACCTGAATTGTGGCTGTTCCAATGTCTTTTCAGTCAAATAAAACCAGGTCCAGATTACATGAGATGAAACAAACAAGTGACCATCCATGATCCTGGAAACTCTTGCAAGTGTAGACAAAAACAGTACTGACTGCTAGATAGAACCTCAGCAACTCGCTCATTCTAAATTTGTCCAGGAAAGAAATGTACTGACTTCTCATTTTAAGCAAAAATTCATGGAAGAACTCATATAACGAGGAAAAGACTTTCTAACTGTTAATAAAGTAAAGGGAAGCAGAAAACCTACAACTTTCAAAACAGTGTGCTTCAGACAAGCCCTATTCAGTTTTTGACATTGGGTTAGGAAACTCATTTCATACCTGGGCATTTTAGACACCTATGAAATACCTGTCTTAAATTTCCAAAAAATCCTACCCTAAAAAATACATTTAAACTTTTTTAATCAACATTTGTCACGGATTCATTTAACACACTCACATGGAAATTGACATTGATTGCAATAATTTTTCTCAAGTTGTTCTCTATAATTCATGTATAGATTGATAGTTTCTTTTATAATAAAACCTAATATTATCATGGATACCGGACCATGGTGCATGTATATGTTGATGCTCTGTTGAATCTCCATTTGCATTGTATAAGATCATGAATTATGATAAATTATATTATATAAGTAATACTCTATACATATAAAATCTCATGATAGTTTCTTTCATCTCGAATCAAACTCGTTTCTAATCTTTTAGGAAACTCGTATGAAACCTATGAAACCCGTTTCATACCTCATGTTTTAGAAACCCTTGGCAACTATGGCCACATAGATGAGCCAAAAGTAGGTCTCCTCAAAATTAATTAGTGAAAAATCAAAAATACTAATACACTTGGCAGAATGACTCTAAAATAGTTTCACATTACGTAAAAGAGGATATCTTATTCTAATAGATTTGGATGATTAAAGGGGTCTGTTTGCAAAAGATGGAAGTTTGTTAACATGCCACGAGAGCACCAGTACAAAACCTCTTGTGTGATTTTCAAAGAGTGCCACTCTATAGTTACACTGCCAAAGGTAATTGCTCTTTTGTCCCCCACTTTGTCACATTTAGAGTTTTCGGATACCAAGCAAGGAGCATGGAAGATAGTTCTGATGGGGAAGCTACAGGATATGACACCTATACACAGAGGACCATGGCAACCCTACATTCACTGGATATTTCAAGAGATCAACGCTAGAAATTTGAGGAACTTTGAGGTCAGATTGTCGCTGCCATTATTAGAGCACCGAGATCTGCATCTTCAAGGCTTCACCATCTCGCCCCCAACTACCATCGAAGAGAAGAGGAGACCTCTTCTCTTTAATCATTATTTGAGACCAAACTCGGATACAAGTCGCTACATTAGTGGAGGACCGATTCGCATTTCAAAAGTTGCCACAAGAGACTCAAAGACAAAGACTACATGGTTTTAGGGGAGCCAAAGCTATGATTGAAGCTATGATGGAAGTAGTTCCACAAAATCGGCAAACAAATACAGCTAGCTCCCAACCTTGGATTGGCCTCTTCTCTAGAGGGGATTTCCTTTTTGGCAATTCTTGCATCTAACAGAAACAAGACATTCACTTATCACACTTGAGTAGAATGGCCGCCTCCAATGAGTCTTGACCTTATAGCACTCGGTGGTTACTCCAAGCAAAGAATCAAAAGTGGCACATAGACCCAAACCCAGCCACTTGTCTTTTAGATGAGTGGAGATACTAGGCATACAAGAGGAGCCTTCTACAGAGACTTCAATGGGATCCGAGAGAGTGGGTATGGAGGGACCCCTTCCTTGACAAACCATATGACGTACCCTTTTTTGGCTACACTATTAGATTGGGGTGGATGATACAGATGAGCCAAATTGGAGCATTGCCAACAACACCCCCATTGGCACAAACAAGAAATCTCATATGAGTTTCTACATGACTTTTGGAGACAGCTACATGACAACTTTAGGTCTAGGAAAATCTCTCTTCCTATGGCTTCTAGCCCATAGAAGTTTAGCAACTAGCACTTCACATGGATATGGAAAGGACCAATGGCATGTGTGCGATGTGGTGAGCCAAAGGAGACACACAGACATTGCCTATGGGACCATCCCAGAGCCCAAGAGGTTTGGAGGAAAGTTCTCAAGATAGTATTTCGGGGCACTATGGGTCCACGGTGGTGACATGGGGGATTGTAGCCTGGGTAACAAACAAAGATCCAGTGAGTGGCTATGAGACATTTAGAGGAGTACTTCTTTTCTCATCATTGGAGAGCATCTGAGCAAGATCCCTACCCCAAACTACTCACAAACACAATGGACTCAAACACATTGTCATAGATGGGAGCTGATCTCCAGCATTATACCTTGGTTCATATGGACTATGAAATCTATTCAAGTAATTGATCTTCAGAATATATCCACTGGGGAGTCTTTATCAAGGATTTGGAATTTTGGACAAAGATAGTCCACACTCTCCGTGAGAGATGGGAAAGGATGCAAGGCAGCTTTGAGAGGATGAGGAAGAAAAGAGAGTCTTTCCTAGAGATTTGGGATTCACACACCTTTCATACTATCCCTCAGATGGTCCAACATTTTAGCCCGCCAAATTGGTAGTTCACAACCATTGTACTTCTTATGTAGTTCCTTGTACTTTGTATTCTACCTCAGGGGGGTTTTTCTCTAAGTTGTTATTCATAGAATTCTCTTTTCTTGGCAAAAAAGAAAAGTGTCCAAATGTTTGCTAGACCTAGATTAAGGAAGGGCCTCATTTTGAACACACTACAAGGTTTTCTTCAAATATTGTGCATTTGGAGCTCTAGCCTTCCTCATGGTGTACTTTGTGATCTTTGACACTTGGAATAATGAAACTTTTGGAAAGAGAGAGTTGATTGCTAGTTGTATGATTCAAGTATATTCATTGAAGTTATAAAGCCGCTACTAAATACAATGCATAGAAGCTGCAGTTGTGGTCACCTTTGAAAGACAAGATGCTGGTGGTAGAATATATGATTGCACTTGCATTAAACAACGTTCAGCTTGTTCCCGATCCCTCATATCTGCAGAAAGCAATCTTCTATAAATGGAGGGCATCCAAACAGAAGATAGTTCTCTGCTTTTGGATGTCTTCTTGCACATAATGATAACAGCCTGTATACCACAAGAAATATGATGGTTAACTTCAGTTACTGAAATGGGAAAACATTAATATGCATACATAGATGAACATAAACTGGGAGATGTTTAAGTCTGCAATCATAGATGTAGAGAAAACTGCGAGTCACTGCCTGCATAGCTTCATATGTTATAGCCTTTGACCCCACAGGGTTATCAATCGCATATACTAATGCTTGTGCAATAGTATCACCATGGGCTTCAAAATCTGAGGGTGAAACTTCTTGTATTCCATAACACCACTTTGCCAACTTCAGGAGTGCCTGAAGCGCAAAATATTATCAGTTTCTCTTTGATAATGCTAAAGGGCATGTGAAAAAAATAGCATAGAGATTACATACAGTTATGGAGTAAAAAGGGGTTACTTCATACTTTTCGTTCAGTCGATTTAACAAGCTCCGATAAAGAATGTGATAAAGTGGATGCTGATTCATCTGCAATTGATACAGTCAAACTTTTGGATTAGGCTAGAAAAACTTTCAAAATTTTATGAACTTGCGCAAGGAACTAAAAACAAGCATAACTTGTACCGGCAATCTCATTGCTATTCATTTCGGACAAGGATCTCAAAGCCAAAGCCGCACTGCAAAAAACTTTATGTTAGTTTCAGCATACAAGTTCCAAACCACAACAACAAACAAAACCATAATTGTCCACAGTATTGATAGACAAGTTAAAGTGGGAACTACGTTGAGACTACTGAGCAGAAAATGTTGCAAAAGGTAAGCAAGGGATAAAGCATGAAGAATCAGTGTGCAACATGTGGAGAAGCAATAATCTTCAATCAAGGAGTAAACTAGGACCAACAAAACCTAGCATGGATAGTGTCACCTAGGGAAGTTCGGAAGCCAGGGTTTAGCAGGTAGAGTCTATTACAGATGTACTGCATACAAGTAGGCGGCTCCACTTAAGAGCACAATGTAAACAGGTAGTCACTACAAGAGCAATGTCTAGCTTCCATGATAATTCTTTCAACATGCAATCACAACAAAAAACATCTAGCTAGAACAAAACAAGCATAAATGCTTGTTGAGAAATGACAAATGATGTATGCTCTAGGAAGAGATGTCTTGAATCCCATAAGCATAGTGGTGCAGAATGCTACCTACCCAACTACTATAAAGCATTGTACTTGACTATCGCTTTCATATGGAATGAATGCAATATCATGATGCTTTGTACTTTCACTTAGTATCTTTGTCATTGTCAGTGTCCTACACAAGGCTGTGTTTATGAGTCCAAGCTAATCTATCTTGGAACCTAATTCACTTGTGTAACACTTGCTCTACATTGTTTATGTCAGCATGAATCTAGCCTTCATCTTCCATCCTCCATAACTCCTACCATGCTCTAGATCCGCGTTTTCACATAGTATCAGAGCCCAGTCGAGCATGGCTTAGCTCCTCTCCATCTCTTTTCAGCTCAATTTGAGTGTTGGACCCCATCTCCAACTTCATTTGCATCTCTACCTTCAATGAAGCTTCCTTGGCAGCCATGCAGCACCCTGTCAGCTTGAAGCTTTCAAATCTCTCTCCACAAGCCAAATCTCTCTGAACTTCCTTCTGAAGAAGTGTTTCTCTACTTCCAGAGCTCCTTCCTGGCACCTCAATTATTGACATTGGGCAACTATAGCTTCAGCATTGCCTCTTTTCAGAGTCGCTGCCATAAATGTGTCTGTGGATAGCAGCACCTACCTGACTTGGAGGCCTTGGATCTTCCAAATAAAGCAATATCTCCACACAATTGCTTTTGGAGATCCTTCCGCGCAACTTCCTGCCACAACAACTCACGACATTGAGCACTCTATGCTCCAGCATTTCCATATTTCGTAGTCGCTCTCCTGAACTACGCCAATCCCCGTACGTATGATCAGATCTTCTTCCACATGGCACAATCTATCCTACTGGTATAGGGCTTTTGCAGGCTACCTCCCTGATAATTTTTGTCCCAAATGATTGCTTGTACAATCTGCTACAGCCAAAAAACCAGTATTTTATTCCTGCAAGCCCTAATAAACACCATAGCCATTAACATTCAAGCTTCCTTCTTCACTCCATTCTCAAATCCATTTGACAAAGTCAAGTACCATTACTCAGATTTGCTGCTAAACTCAAGTCATTTACCAACAAGGAGGGGACTCGAGTTGAAGGACAAGACAAGGAAAAGACAAGCATCAAGAATCACCATCAAGCAGGAAGAAGATTCAAGCTCAAGTCCAAACATAGTATCTCTTGATACTACAAAGTGTGTCTTCACATGACCTTGCACTTGTGTCTCTGGACACATTGAAATACAACTCTTTTGCCAGTTAATTCAAGCTTATCAACATGGCAGAGCTTAAGCAAATAGCAAAGTTCAATGGAGAAGGTTTCCATGCCTAGAAGGAAAAGACCATGTACCACCTCATGAGGAAAGACCTTTGGATTTATGAGTCCAAGCTAATCTATCTTGAAACCTGATTCACTTGTGTAACAATTGCTCTACATTGTTTATATCAACATGAATCTAGCCTTCATCTTCCATCCTCCATAACTCTTGCCATGCTCTAGATCCACGTTTTTCACAATGCTCACAGTAGGCTACATGTAGTCTTGCTAGTGGATAGTTGTTTCTTTTGCAAATGGTGAGAGGTGCAAGTGTTAAGCATAAAATTAGGGACATCTTACTAGATAAGATACATTAAACTTATTTCATATCTACATAATGTTGCAAAAGTACTCAATGCACAAAACGCTTCAATAGACTGCAATATTAATCCACATATTCCAAAATGTCAAAAATTTAAACCCTCTTTTTTACGAGAGGTAGGGGGCAAGAAAGTCCTTTGCACTAGCCCACATGAAACTCACAAAATACCAAGAGCTGCAAATTTATAGGACAAGTCAAGGTCATGCCTTCTTGTTGCATGCCTTTGCTTCAAGTAACTATAGTTTTAATGATCACTATGCTTTACTTCCTTTCACTTCTTTTTTGTTGAAGCTGCATGACCTATACGTTGTCTCTCCACCTCTCCTCTCCTTTCCCTTACTCCTCTTTATCCTCATCCTCCTTACTTTGGAAAACATTCAAAGAAAAACATCGATTATGCATCACTTTTTACATGGACTGCTAAATATATGCAATTCCTGATGTAAACAGCAGCAAATCCAAAGGTAGCATGTTAAAACCCCAAGTAATTTTGGTAATTTGTGATTGTTTTCTGTAGATAAACCCTGACCCTAATGTATCAAGGTATAATCCTAAGTCTATCTATTGTGGGTAAAGAAACCTGTAAATGTCCACAAGATCATATGATGCACAATGCGGTTGCCAATTTTGGTCAATGGATGGGTTGGAAATCAAGGTCTCAAGAGATGGAGTTTGTTCATAAACTTTCCATCATTTGAAATAGAATTTCGAGATAATTCTTTGATTGCAACATGACCAAGTTTCATAATGATGGCATGATTGTGTTGGACATGGCAGAATGACACAATATCACTCACATGGCAAAAATGAACCAAGGAAATTTAATTTCAAATGAAAATTAGTTGTCATTTGTATAAATCAATGCAAAATATTTTTTGAAATTTTCAATAAAAGTATTCTTTTAAAAAGAACTAGACATTTTTTGGCCTATTCACCTAAAAAGCGAAGAAGGCCATAATATGTGGTTAAGAACACACATTATGTGATTGTCATCATTGTTACTTAATGCCATGGCTTGTATAAACTTGATACTTATAATAGACAATCTCATTCGGATGCTATGGTTGTGGCCGCTTCCACTACCTTATCTATTGTTGCTAAGTTATGGCATGCTCAGGGCACTTAAATTTAACAGCTTGTCACGCTTGTACAAGGATGATATGGTGCATGATTAGTTAGAAATTGGGTGGGGGCCATCGTACCTCCCCTTCTCGGGAAGTCGCCCATCCCAATATTGTTTACGCCAACGCACGCTTAACTGGAAGTTTCCCATAATTGGGCTAGCCATCTAGCCCCCAAAACCTTAACGTGATAGATGACCTATTTGTCAGAGTGGAGAAATGCAAAAGTGAATGACTGTGACAAAGAGTGAACAGAGAGAGAGAAAGAGACGGTGAAACGCAAAAAATCTGCAGTGAAGAATGTTGTATAAGGATGCAGAATTATACACGAGCGCAAAGAAAATATCTACATATACTCCAACTTCAACACCAAGTAGGCCCACGTCATCCTAACGTAGTCATCTACGATCAACATGAAGTACAAGCTCCCCTTCAAGGACTCATTCCTCATCGGGCCACAAAGATCCGTAAATACAAGCTCCATAGGTGAAGTAGACAGCCTCGAATCTCTGTTGGGGATCGCATCCCTATGTTGCTTCCCACGAATGCAGGAGACGGATGGCTGCTAGCTCACCACTATGTCTCGCAAACCTCGAACAAGCGATCCTCACGACACCTTCCGAAGATACTCATGGATCAAGTGGCCAAACTGAGCATGCCATAGCTCGGACTATGTCTGAGAGGTAAGGAGAGGTAAGAGCAGAAGAAGACTTCAATTAGTAGATGCCATTCTCCTCATACCCTGAAGAAAGAACCTTTCTCGATCCACGATCAAGGACTCCAATAGCATCATTGTCAAACTCCACCAAGAGATCAAGAGAACAAATCTTATGTACCGAAAGCAACTGATACCCTAAACCTAGCACATGCAACACCTCGGAAGTGTGGGTACTACCACGTCCATCTGGAATCAGTTGCATCTCACCTCGTGCAGCAATAGACACAAAAGAGTTGCCTCCTATGAGAATCTGCCCACGCAAGGGTCACAAATGGGCAACACCAACTGTCGAAGGAGTCATGTGCTATGAGGCACCACTGTCCACGATCCACTCGCAAGCCTAGGGAACTGTCATCGCAGCATCAATGTCTTCAGTGTAGAGTCCTCAATGACTGCTAAGTGTAGAAAAGCAACTACTGAGGATGCAACCACCGCTCCAAAATCCTTTGTGTCCTTCTTAGTGTCCTTCTTGTCCTTGTCGGGGCAATCCGTCTTCCAATGGCTGGTCTTATCACAAATATGGCATGTCAAGTCTTTCTCTTTCTCTTTCTTGGATTTGTTGTCCTCCTTTTGGTCCTTCCCCTTCTTCTGAGAGGCTTGACCAATCAATGCCTCCAATTTGGAAACATTATGTCCTTTCAACTGTTTCTCTTGGTCCAAGACCATAGGAACTAACTCTTCCCAACGAAGAGTGGACTCTTGCCCTAAAGCAATAAGAGCGGAATAAAACGTACCGAATAGTGGCGACAATTGGGACAATAAAGCGATCGTCATGTCTTCGAAGGAAATGGGCTTTCCCGCATTTTGAACCTGCATCTGAAGATGACGAAGCTTGTTCATGTGTTTCCGAAGCGAAGAAGACTTGTTCACGGACAGGATTCACATCTGCACCTCCAAAGAAACCCTATTCATAAGGGTCATCCAATTGTACATCTGGTCAAGCTCCAACCATATCTCCCGAGCCACCGTCAAGTGCTCTATATGGGCTATCATGGCTATTGTACAAGACAAAAAAAGAAAAGAATAAATCTTGGCACTCAGCTTGTCCCAATGAGACTGGGCCTTGGTCAACTCCGATCTCTTCCATCACAAGCTCAGCCAAATCGTAAGACTCCAATATGGCCAACATCATCACACACCAGATGCGGTAATTGTCACCATCGAGCTTTTGATCTAACAGAAGAGCCGGTAAGACATGCACCTTCCGGTCCTTGGTTGCCTGGAACTCCACGTCAATCTCTATAGACATCTTCACCTACAATGCCTGGACAAACGTAAAAGAAACCCCCTTTGACTGTGAAAACTCGGCCTACTAGGGCTCTTGTCTCCACATCCCGAACCTTCTCCAACTTTGCCGGAGGCGATGAAAAGGTAAAATCTGCCCTTGAAGGCCAAAAACACAGTCTTCTTCCTTCTCTAACAGCAAAAAACAGCAACAACTTTAGTAAATCTTCTCTTTTCTCGCACGCATACGCTCACCTCAGTCTTGTTTTGATGCGCAGCCCACCTGCTTGCACTTGAACGCTGAAAACGCAGCCTTGTGTCGCATTGAAAAACTCCTCTTCAGATAGGTCCACCCTAGGTGGATCTATCTTGTGTCGCACTGAAAAACTCCTCTTCAGATAGGTCCACCCTAGGTCAGTCCTTCAATGCTTTGATATCATGTCAAAGTGAAGCAATGTGGAAGCAAATGACGTGACAAAGAGTGAACAGAGAGAGAAAGAGAGTGAAACACAAAAAATCTGCAATGAGAATGTTGTATAAGGATGCAGAATTATACACAAGTGCAAAGAAAATATATGTGTATGTCTCCGCCTTGAGGACCTTGATCTCCATCAGCCCCGAGTGCAATCTCCATCACCGGCGAGCTGAAATCTTTCGGATACAAGTGTGGAAGTCTACTGGAAACTCAGTCTTATAAAGGCTGAAAAGAATGCCTCGAAAATAACCGAAATAACCAAGTCGGCTGCATTTAATGCAGTCCGACTTCCGATTGTAGTCAAACTACAATCGCGGACTACAGTTGCACAATCCAACAAGACTGCCACATGGCACTACTAACGAGGCAGGAGATGACTCTCAACACTATCCAATCATGGAAATCTTCTTCAATTTGGCCTAGAATTCAAAACTAATCTCAACTTATGGCCATTGCACCGATAGTGAGCTAGTTTTCTCTAGCAAGTGTGGATTGCATTTCCAACATCCCCTCTCAAGCCACACCTTGGTTGAGGTCCTAATGCCACCCAAGCTCAACAACCTGACTCTGATACAAAGTTAGAAATTGGGTGAGGATACTTGTGTTAAGAGTCATTTCTTGGACACAACCACATCAGCAGTGCCACGTGGCATGCTGCCACGTGGTAGCAATTGGATAGTCCGATTGCATCAATCGACTGCATTTAATGCAACCAACCTGATCATTTATATAGGCTGAGTTTCCAACAGTCTTTGTGCATTGTTTCTCACAAATGTCAACCTACTGAGTGCGGAGATTGTTCTCGAAGCTGATGGAGATCGAGATCCTCGAGGTGGAGACATACGCAAATATCTTCTCTACACCCGTGTATACTTCTACATCCTTATATAGCATTCTTCACTGCAGATTTTCTGCCTCTCTCTCTCTCTCTCTCTCTCTCTCTCTCTCTCTCTCTCTCTCTATGCGTTCACTCTTTGTCACGATCATTCGCTTTTGCATTGCTTCACTCTGACATGGTATTAGAGCATTGAAGAACTGGCCTAGGGTGGACCTATCTGAAGAGGAGTTTTTTGCGTGACACAAGGCTGCACTTTTAGTGTTCAAGTGCGAGCAGGTTGGCTACGCATCAAAACAAGGCTAAGGCGAGTATGGGCGTGCGAGAAAAGAGAAGATTTGCTGAAGCTGCTGCTATTTTTGCTATTCGAGAAGGAAAAAGGCTGCGTTTTTGGCCTTCAAGTGCAAATTTTACTTTTTCATAGCCTCCAACAAGTGAAGAAGGAATGGGATGAGCAAACCTCCACCCTAGCAAGCTGTATTTTCACAGCCAAAGGGGGCTGCTTTTTGTGTTTTGTGTAGGCATGGTAGGTGGAGATGTCTTCTGAGGCTAAGACAAAGTTTCAGGCGATCATGGACCGGAAGGTGCCCATCCTACTGGCTCTTCCTTCAGATCAAAAGCTCGATGGTGAGAACTATCGCATTTGGTGGGTCATGATGCTTGCCATATTGGAGTCCTATGATTTGGCAGAGCTGGTTACAGAAACTATCAATCATTCTTCTTCGCAAGACGAGTCCAGATTCTCTTCCGGTGAGAAGGCAGAGTTGGCAAAGGCTCAAGCATATAAGGATAACTCAATGCTCGCATTCAATTGTTTTTATATCTCTCATGTACTACAGTTGTTATCTCTCATATAGAGCATTTGATGATGGCTAGGGAGATATGGCTCGAGTTGGATCAGATGTATAATCGGATGACCGTCATGAAGCGAGTTACTTTGGAAGTGCAAATGAGGACTAAGTGTCAACAAGTCCTCCTCCATGCGGTAGCATATCAACAAGCTAAGGCAACTTTAGATGCAAGTTCAAAACGCAGGGAGGGTGATCACTTCTGAAGACATGGCGATAACTCTCCTTTCATAGTTACTGCCTCGCTTCAGTGGTTTTTATTCCACCTTGATTGCTTCAGGGCGGTCTAAAACTCTTCAGTGGGTGGAAAGAGTTGGTTCCTATGGTCTTGGACCAAGAGAAGCAACTAAAAGAAACCCATGCTTCAATATCTAAAGCTTTGGTTGGTCAATCCTCTCAAAAGAAGGAAAAGGACCAAAAGAAAAAGAAGGAAGAGAAATCTAAGAAGGACAAAGGCAAGGAGTCTACTTGTCACATTTGTGGCAAAACACGTCACTGGAAGAAGGATTGTCTCGACAAGGAAAAGAAGGAGAAATCTTCACAGAATTCCGGAGCGGTGGCTGCTCCCTCATCAATTGCTTTCCTCCATTTGAAGGTGGTTGAGAATTCAACCCTATCGGCTTTTGATGTTGCGTTGATGGCCCTATTTACTCAGGAGTGGATTGTTGACATTGGTGCCTCTAGGCACATGACTCCTTCAGCGGGTGTTACTCATTTGCAGCCTTCGCATGGTCAAATTCTTATTGGAGATAGTTCATCTATTCTTATTCAGGGACAAGGCAACATGCATCTTATTCCAGATGGGCGTGGTGGTGCCCATGCATCTGAGGTACTTTAATTGCCGACTTTGGGGTATCATCTTCTCTCGGTGTACAAGATTTGTGCCCTCAACCTCTTGGTCAAATTGGATTCTTTTCGGATTTTTGATCGAGGATTGAGAGCGATTCTTTCTTCAGGTTATGAGGAGGATTGAGTCTACAAATTGCGGTCTTCTTCTGCCTTGACTTCTCTCCTTTTTACCTCTCAAACTCAATCCGAGCTTTGGCATGCTCGGTTTGGTCACCTCAATTATATGTTGTTCCCAGCAAGGCTTCCAAGCAGTCTTCAACACCCTTGGAGCTTGTTTCCACCGATCTTAGTGGACCGATGAGGACGCAATCTCTTCGAGGGAGTTTGTACTTCATGCTCATTGTAGATGATTACAGCAAGATGGCATGGGCTTATTTCTTGAAGGTGAAGTCGGAGGCTTTCTCCAAATTCAAGGATTAGTTGCTCTTTGAGGAGAATTGATTGGGGTAGAAGCTGAAGACCTTACGATCGGATAAGGGCGGAGAATTTGTTTCTAATGAGTTTGCTCAGTTTTGTGCAGATCGTGGCATACACCAAGAGTTTGCCAATACAAACACCCCTCAGGAGAAAGGCATTTTGGAGCAAAAGAATTGCAAAGTGATCAAGATGGCCCGTACTATGATGGAGCATCGTCAGACACCTCAGTGTCTATGGGCTGAGGCTATGCCTACTTCAATCCCTAGATGCACCATCAGAATACAATATATAGGTTCATAAAGGGTTTACATAGCCCGCAATTATCAATGCCTCTACCCATTGCTATGATAATTAAAGTTCAACATATTCAAAGGGTGAATTAAAGGCTCCATCCCACCTTCTTCATTGATACCTACAAGGATACTTGTTAATATACTCGAGTAGTGATGGCAAAATATCTTAATTTTCCAAACAAACGTCTTATCTTCTTACTCAATCACCTTATATCCTTTGCTCTACCAAACAAGCCATCCCTAATAGTATCTTTGTTCTAGGTATGGGTGCTCCAAATAGGGGATTAGCCGCCTCATCGACCAGTTGGACCTACTTCAGCTATTGTTGGTATGACTCCTTTGGAGACATACTTTGGATCAAAGCCCAATGTTTCTTATTTCAAGGCTTTTGGGTGTGATGCTTATGTTCACACCCCGAAGACACAGCATGACAAATTTGAAGCGACTTCCAAACGACAGGTGTTTATGGGCTATAGCTCGCAATCTCAAGGCTACCGATTGTATGATCCTATTAGCGGAATGTCTACATGAGCCATGATGTTTGGTTTGTGGAGGTTCCAGCCCCAGAGGGGGGTGAGGATCACCCTGTCCTTGGAGATCCTAGTGATAACTCGGCCCCAACGACTATTCCTCTCGAGCCTGTGTCTCTTGAGGACTCTTTCAAATGAGGAGCCTACTACCCAACCAACAGACTCACCGATTGGTCCTCTGTTGATGGTGGACCTTCCAGAAACTTCAGCAGATGGAGAGCGGCGCCACGAGATTCGGCCTCCTCATTGGGCCCGTGACACGCTCCGAGATTCAAGGATCGAGGGGATCTCTGAGGAGTGGCAACCGCAAGATGGACCGTGGAGGTCACAATGGCACCAGGCACATACTATGGAGCTTGTTTGCTCCAACTACTGTTTGATGTCCCATGTTACGTAGGATAGAGAGCCTACATCAATGAAGAAGGCTTTACAGCCTAATCATTGGCGGAAAGCGATGGAAGCCGAGTTGGAGGCTATTCAATGGAATGACACTTGGTCCCTTGTGCCTCGTCCCTCTCGTAAGAAGGTGATTGGTGTCAAATGGGTCTTCAAGACCAAGTACCATAGTGATGGCTCTTTGGACAAGCACAAGGATCGACTTGTTGCTAAAGGTCTTGCACAACGCTCAGGTGTTGATTTCCATGATACTTTTGCCCCTACTGCTCGCATGGCAACTATTCATGTTGTTCTTGCCTTGGTTGGTCATAGGAGATGGCCTGTCTTTCAATTGGATGTGAAGTCGGCCTTCTTGAATGGTGATTTGAAGAAGGAGATCTATGCAGAGCAACCTCTTAGCTTTGGTTCCTCAGATGGGAAGGTTTACATGTTGAAGAAGGCCTTGTATGGCCTGAAGCAAGCTCCGCATGCTTGGAAGGAGAAGATTGATTCATTTCTCTAGGGCAAGTTGGGATATCAGCACTCTAGGGCCAATCCACAGCTTTATGTACACACTTTCGAGGGTGGTTGTGTGTTGTTTGTTTTATATGTTGAAGACTTGATTGTTACACGTGATCATGCCCAAAAGATCGAAGAGAGGAAGGTAGTCCTACATCAAAAGTTCGAGATGATGGATTTAGGACTTCTCCATTTCTTTTTGAGCCACGAAATTTATCAATCTCAAGGGTGGATTTTCATCTCTTAGCAAAGATATATACAAAAGCTCTTGGTGACTTTTGAGATGGTCGGTTCATTTCTACTCCTATGGATCCGAACTAGAAGGCCACTTCACTCACAGATTCTCCTTTGGCGGATGCTACCTGCTACCATCAAAACTGATTGGATCAATGATTTGGCTCCTCAACATACAAGTTGATCTATGTTTTGTTGTAGGTCCTTTGGCTAGGTTCATGAGTATACCTTGGCAAGTGCATTGGCAGGCTGCTCAAAGGATACTTCGGTTTCTGAGAGGGACCTCCGACCTTGGGATTTCCTATCCAACAAGTACAAGTGCTTCTGATCTTGTTCTTGCAAGGTGGAGTGATTCGGATTGGCTGGAGACGTGGACCAACGGTAGTCTACTATAGGCTTTTGTTTTACCTTGGATATTGGTGCTATCTCTTGGAGTAGCAAGAAGCAACCCACGATAGCCCTATCTTTGACTGAGGCAAAATATCGGGTTGCGTCTTCTACCACATGTGAGACTATGTGGATCCGATGGTTGTTGGGGGAGCCTAGCAACCCCCAAACTCGTCCTACTATTTTGCGATGCAACAATGAGAGTTGCATTGCCTTGGCACGAAATCCCATACTCCATGCCCGAACAAAGCACATGGAGATCCAGTATCACCTCATCAAGAAGAAGCTTCTAAATGAGACCATTGATGTGGAATACTGTAAGACTAAAGACAATCTTGCAGATTTGTTTACAAAGGCACTTTCCCAAGCTTTACTTCACCGACACTCCAGATCCCTTTGTCTGCTGCCTTGTCCAAGATCAAAGAGGGGGTGTTAAGAGTCATTTTTTCTGGACGCCGCCACATCAACAATGCCACGTGGCAAGCTGCCATGTGGCAACAATCGAACAATCCGATTGCATCAGAGTCGACTGCATTTAATGCAGCCGACCTGATCAATTATGGGCATTGCTTTCAACTTATAAATAGGCTGAGTTTTCAATAGTCCTTGTGCATTGTCTCAGACAAATTTCAACCTGTTGATTGCAGAGATTACTCTCGGGGCTAACGGAGATTGAGATCCTCGAGGTGGAGACATGCGCAAATATTTTCTCTATACCCGTGTATAATTCTACATCCTTATACAGCATTCTTCACTACAGATTTTCTATGTTTCACTGTCTCTTTCTCTCTCTTCTCTCTCTATTCGCTCTTTGTCACGGTCATTTGCTTCTGCATTGCTTCACTCTGACACCTTGTATCTCCCCTTCCCAAGAATCACCCATCCTAGTATTATTCATGCCAGTGTGCACTTAATTGGAAGTTTCCATAATTGGGCTTGCCATCTAGACCCCAAAACCTTAAGGTGATGGATGACCTCCCATCTATCCAATTATGGAGATCTTCTTCAATTTGGCCTAGGATTTAAACTTGGTCTCAACTTATTGTTGTTGCATCGATAGTGAGCTAGTTTTCGCTAACAAGTGTGGATTGCATTTCCAATATGATTTGCTCAAAATACGTGTCTCATAAGAACATATGAGAGGGATTTTTTGCTTGGCAAGATGTATAGATTTAGCTTTCCCAAGGATGAAAGTATGGATCCGACATAGACTTGTACATAGTGATGTATATGGTCCCATACGCACTCCCTCTCTTAGTGGATGCATCTTCTTTGTTACCTTCATTGATGATTATGCACGTTAATATCAAGGGGGCCATTTATATGCTTTGCTTAGCATTGGCTTAGGCATTAATGAAATGTGCACATGTGATGTGAAAGCCAATGACGTCACAATGAAGGGCCAAGGACCCTAAGATCATGGTCAGATATCACAAGGTGTCAAAGGCAAAAGTTATAATAAACTACGTTGCATAGTCACAAGTGATGCAAAATGGAATGAGGATAGGGAAAAGGAGACGAGACACCAGACACAAGGAGAACTATTATCACATGTGACTATATAGTCACGTGAAATGGGACGTGGGACAAAAAAAAAAGCTACCATTTCACAATCAAGTCCAAAAATGACCGTCACTTGTGACTATGCTATATTGGTCAAGTTTACTGATAGTTTTAGCCTAGGGTATTTAATTGGCGAATAAGTGTTAGTGGTGACGCTAGGAACTAGGCATTAATCAATTTACTAATGCCAATTCAAGGGCTAATTAATACTCAAGACCACTTGATGGCCTAGCCCTTGAGCTAATCGCACTTATTCTTTGGATCACACTTATTTTTTAAGCCAAGACAAGGACTGAAATTAATTTTAAAAAACTCCAACGGCTACAAATTGATTACTTTCCACACTAACAAAGAAGAGGAATAAATGTCAAAAATTTGCAGCATTTCTTTCTTCAAGCAACATTATTCATCAATGCACTACACCTTGTACCACAACAAAATGGTCTTACCAAGCACAAGAAAAGATCTCCTATGGAGATGCCAGATGTATACTTAAGGAAAAGTCTTTGCAAAATAAGTTTTGGTTGGATGTGATTCTTGCAACTTGCTATGTGTTGAATCATTCACCTACTCAGGCATTAAACTGTCACATCTTATGAGGCATGGAATGGCAAAAAGCAAGTGGTCACGTACATACACACTTTTGGATGTCTTGCCTACACTCGTCTCCCATCTCAAAAGAGATACAAGTTGCAAGACAATGTAATTAAATGTATTTTTCTTGGGTACATTATTGAGAGCAAGGCTATCAGTTGTATCAACTAGTTACTAGCAAAGTCCTTGTCACTAGAAATAGTCTTTGCTAAAAAATTGAGAGCAAGGCTATCAGTTGTATCAACTAGTTACTAGCAAAGTCCTTGTCACTAGAAATGGTCTTTGCTAAAAAATTCAAAAATGCCTTTACAAGTTTACAAACATCAACCAATTGTTGGCCCCGAAGATATGTTTGATTCACTTATGCCATTATTCACATTGTTGCCAGAGATTGTTAAGCATGCATCCACTCAATCTTATGCACCATTTCAACAAATTCAGTAACTTGTCCACACTGATCTTCAACCTACCTTTCACTCCATTGAGACAACAGATCATGATGATGCAAAGACTACACAAAGGGTTGCCATCCATGAAGCAAAAACAATGCCTAGATGGCTATTAGATACCTTATGACACAACAAACAAGCTGCCCCTTTTCCCAAACATCTCATCAAGTATCAAGGAGCTTTATAGATTGTGTTTATTGGCCACTTGGTACTACCTTGATCTGACAATCCAAGTACATTGGATTGCTACTACAACATTTTCAATTTGAGGACTACAAACCTATCTCCGCTTTAGTTGAATCAAGCTAACATTTTTCTTTTTAGGATACTGATGATACTTTTAACACTTCACTTTATCAACACACAGTTGGACATTTGATCTATTTGTGCGATACACAGCCAAACTTTCATAAACTCTATCCAAGTTAAGTTAATTTATGCATAGCCCAAGCTCATGGCATTGGCAAGTAGTTAAGTGTGTCTTCTAACACTTGAAAAACACGCAAGCTTTGGGATTGTTTTACCCTTGCAACACCTCTACTCCCTTGCATGCTTTTATAGACAATGACTAGACAAGATGTTTTGACATGAGAATGTCCACTAGTGAAAATTGTTTCTTACTTGGCAATGCTAGCGCCTCTTGGCTTAGCAAGAAGCAACCTACAACGGCCACTTCGGGCTGTGAAGCTGAATATAAGGCAACTTGTATAGCTATAATTAAGTGTATTTGGCTCAAATGCCTTTTGTCAAACTTGCATATTATACTTTCGTCAGCTACATAAACCTACATTGATAGTCAAAGCACATTAGCAATTGCACAAAATCTAGTATTTCATACACAAACAAAGCACATCGAGGTGCATTATCACAATGTGTGTGTGTGTGTGTGTGTGCGTGTGTGTGTGTGTGTGTGTGAGAGAGAGAGAGAGAGAGTCCATACAAGGGAAATGGATTTGGTCTATGAGCTTGCGTAGGACACCATAGCAAACATATTTACCAAAGCTCTATCCAAAAAAAGTTTAAAGCTTTTTGCTAAGCTTTAGGCTAACTTCCGTTTGGGGATTGATCTACAACATCCCTATTTCATTCACAACATTCACTCCAAGGAGTTTTTAAATACCTTATATTTACCTCTTAAGTTTTCCTTTGTAAATGCACCATATCCGCAAGCACTTTCAACCCTCTTGCGTGGGACGGGTTTTTTTCCTCATGTAAGCACACTTCACTATAGGTCCGCATGAATTTAGGGTCGTACCTTGTACTTTCATTCTCCTGATTCCTTATTGAGAAGGTACTATTGTCGGCTTCTCTAAGTGTCTACTCTCACTCACTCTCTACTCCACTTCATGTCTATTGAACTGCACATTCAATCCAACAATGGTGGCTAGCCAACTAGTATTTTGCCATCAATTTCTTGGCTAACCAATTGGTCATCATCTTTAGCACACTTTCAAACTATTTAAAGGCAAGCTCCCTCCTCCGGTCAATCATCCATTAAATACTCGAGCTTCAACACAATAGCATCATGGTGCACAGAGGGAGATTGTGCACAATGTCAATGACTCAATGTCCAAGCCTTTGTATTGTTCTTATGCCTTGGAATACAAATCCCATTTCCCAAGCATACTATCTTTGAGTTCTTATGTTCTTTGGAGTGTTATTCTCTATTATTTGTGTTTTGCGGTTTATTACAACAATGTCTATTTCCTTCCATTGTTTTCCAATATTCTAACATGGTATCAGAGCCCATTCCACTAGGTCCTAGTATTGCTTGTTGTGTTTAATAATTATTTTCAAGTCCATTCGCATGTAGATTGCCACAAAAATTTGCATTTTGCTGCCGTCCACATTTGTGCAGCCCATGAGCAAATAATCTAACTACTAAGCCAGTCCATCCATATTGATGTAATCATTCGAGGTCAAGGAATCAAAAAGAATGTGTGGATCCTATGGGCTAGCAACTCATGTTAAACTATTATGTGCCCAAGTGATGCTGCTAAACATAAACAAGCACAGCATCAGTAACTTACTAGGGGCCAGGTCAAGAACTCTCACAGAGCATCTCACAACACTACTCTCCACCACAGACGATGATTAAAAGAACGGGTGATACGATTTTAAAGGCCTCTCAATACCTGTCCCTTGAGAAACTCTCACAAAGCATCTCACAACACTACTCTCCACACATGATGATTGAAGAACAGGTGACAAGATTTCAAAGGCCTCTCGTTACCTGTCCCAGATCCACCCTTAAAAGACGATTCCCTGAACATATTGACGATGTTAGAAGTAAAAACTTTACATACCTGCCCTTGGGTGACCCTAAGATACCCTCGGGACTTTGTGACAAGTATGCAAACACATGAGCCTGCTGAATTAGGATCCTCGTGTAATCCTCAGCTGTACTGTTCTGCAAAAAGATTAGACAGTACTGTTTAACTTTGTGGAACCATAGCTTTGGCTTAGGAACACCTTGGCAACCTGAAAGCAGGAGATTACCATATCCAAACCCTCGCTACCATGCTGCTGCTTGGCAAACTTCTCTGGCTCCACTTTCTGTTTCGTCTTAATAACCACCCCAAAGTAATTGCATCCCCCTCCCCCTATTCTGTGCACTGCGCGATCCCTGAGAGCCTGCACTTGCCAGGATCACAAAATCAGCACTCCAATAATAACATAAGCGCCACAATTTACCGTTTCACCAGAGTAAGAACCATGAAACAGGTCAATTCAACTTGTGATGATCCCATGAACACTTTAGACCTCTGATAAACCATGCATAGGATATGCTCAGGACATCCAAATGCAGCAAACGGGAGCATACATCATCATTTCCAACTTCCTCTTTCGCTTGGTACTGCGAATCATCATTATTTGCTGGACGTGTACTGTCCCCTTTAACACCACTTGCTGCTCTAATATCCTTAAGAATGCCATTGTTCACGCAAGTATCTTCATCCCGACAGCTCGAAGGCCGTCCTCTGCCGCGAGCCATGGCTGATATGCTCCAATGACCGTCAAGAAGTAATCAAGATGCAGAAAGAGAAAGGACCATCGGTCGTCGTAATGATGCTAGGACGTCCATCTCTCTCCCTTATCGCTGTCGCGTGATCAGTTTGTACAGGCTCGTCGAGCTCGGCTGCAATTCTCCGAATTCCTTCTCTCTGATTAGATTCCGAGAATGCGAAATATATGCCCAGAGAATACGCGCGGAGAGAGAGAGAGAGAGAGAAGGAAGGGCGGAGGGGGATCTTGTTTCCCGCCAAGACGCTCCTGCCACCAGAGTGGACAGCATGCACTTCTATCTCTCGCGGTACATTTATTATTGTATATTCATTATTGTGTTGTATAATTAATCAATAGGCAGTTTCCGCCTCCTAGTTAGCATTGAATTGCTGTAAGAGGCCACACTTCTTGGGCTGGATCCCGTTCATTTTAGGACTTGCCTAACTACACTCAATCGCAACTTAAATTAGAGAGACCTAATTGACCACTACGTGGCAATCGAGTTGGACTTGCATCTGTCGCTTGGGGGGGGGGGGGGGGGGGAGGGGGGGTATAAGGGCTTTGTAGCTATACCATGCCGTTGCTACCGATTGCACCTATATAGGGAGTAGTAGTGACTCAAAGCCCTGCCTTGTTTCCACTCTACGTGTGATTCCCTATACCCAGTGGTGAACCCTCTTATGTGCGGCGTCACGAGGGTGTAGTCCTGGGATGTGTCTATGTTGTCCCGCTTTTGGATTGAATAATACAAGAGTATACCTTGAGCTCATATCGTGTTACCTTTCTGTGCCGTGTTGAGTGCGTAACGAGTGCAGGTTTATCACACTTGGTATCAGAGCAACTCTTGCTCGGAGTGAAGAAGTGCTCACGGAAGCAGGAGGAAAGATCCAGTGCCCCGAAGAGATCGAAGTCGGAACGACCCACAGCGCGACGCCCCACGTCGTGTCGCCCCACGTCGCGACGCCCCGCGTCGTAACGCCCCACGTCGCGTCGTCCCACGTCGCGACGCCCCCCCACGCGTCGCCCCGGCGTGACGCCCCAACCTCAACGTCCCACCGTCTGAAGTCGTGACGCGGCTCCCCCGCGGCACGACCCACACCACCACCAGCGAAACGCGGCTTCCCCGCGTCGACACCACCACCAACCACATGGAGGAAGAAAGGGAGAACGTCACCCTCCCGACATTAGAGGAGAGGAAGAAGAGTAGGGGACAAGAATGGAGAGTGGCCCAAGAGGAGAAGGTGGCCGGACTAGAAAGACAAATAGATGGTATGTCAGGCATGCTAGAATCAATATGGAGGAACATGCAGATGAAAGAGGAAGAGGAAGAAAGGAGAAAGAAACTAGAAGTAGAGCAGGGCTATAGAGAATGGGTGAGTCAACAACAAGAAGAGGAGAGGAGACACCGAATGCAAGAGGAGATGGATAGAACAGGTAGAGAGGAGTCATCTAGGAGGGCGCAAGATACAAGGAAGGAGAAGGAGAAAGTAGTAGAATTAGGAAGCAAAAAGAAAGACAAGAAGAAGGAGAAGAAGCACCATCGCAAAGAAGAGGAAGATAGCAGTAGTTCAGAAGATGACTATGGAAAATTCAAGATGCCCCAACCCGCCAAGTACAAGGGAGAGAGAGATGGGTTGGTTCTGAAGAAATGGATCACAGAAGTGGATAGGTACTTAAATTATTCAAGAATCACCGAAGACAAGAAGGCGGAAGTGGCAGCCATTTACTTGGAGGAGGACGCTGCCAGTTGGTACCTGTTAGAACAGGAGCAGGGCCACACAATATGTTCATGGGAAGAACTCCAGGAAGAACTGAGGGACTACTTTATTCCAAAGCTGGAGAAATTCAAAGTAAGAGATGAATGGAGGAACCTCAAGCAAGCACAGGGGAAGATGAAAGAGTATGTCAGCAAATATAGGCAAATCATGCTGCAGCTACCAAACATGGATACCGACACTAAGCTACATGGATTTTTGTTTGGAATGTAAGAATGGGCTAGAAGAGATGTGGAGAGGCAGGAGCCAACAAGCTTAGCAGAAGCCATGAGAATGGCCGAACGACTGGTGGACCTGGAAGGCAGAAGAACAGCACAAGGAAATCAAAACAGGTTCAACAACAACTTTAACAACACCTTCAACAACAGCAACTCTTGGAACCAAAGGCCCAATGCTCTTAGAGGAGCATTCACAGATACGAGGAGTCAAAACACCACTAACACCACGGCCGTATCCCAAACAGCATTAGTACCAAGAGGAGCAGCAGGGAGATGGGGAAACAATCACTACAGGCCAACCCCCAGCACATCATATGGACCCGCAGGATCAAACACATCATGGTGGAGACCCCCAGCCCTTCCACTGGCATCAGATGCTTCAAATGCGGGGGTCCACACTACCAAAACAGATGCCCAATAGAAGACACAGCTTCATCAAGTGGATCAAGGGTGAATGCAGCTTGTGCATATGGAGGAGAAGAACCACAACCACCACGTATCCAGGAAATTCCAAATGGGAGTGAAGAGAGCATGGACCACCCAAGGGTAGGGTCAGTTAGTGCCCGACCCCAATGCATGGCAGCTAGAGTAGCGGCAGTCCACCATCTCTACATCAAAGGTCGAATTGGCGAAGGAAACCAACCTATCATGGTGGACACAGGAGCAACCCACAACTTCATGACACCACAGTGTGCAGCAAAGCATGGATTGAAACTATCCAAAGCCCCAGAAGGATTAACAGTAACATTTGCACAAGGAGAAGCCAAGGAGGTAAAACAAGTCTTTGCAGTCCAAGTGGAAGCCGACAAGTGGAAAGCGAAACTCAACTTCTTAGTAATCCCCATGGATGATTTTGAAGTGATATTAGGCTTAGAATTCTATGACAAGTATGTCATTGCAATGTTCGGTAAGGGTGTGAATGAAATGATGCTAGATATGCAAGGAGAAGGCGTCAGAGTACCCTGCGAAAGAATGCAGCTACCTGGTAGGACCCCAATCAAGGTGCAAATGAAGGAGAACAAGCCAGGAGTATCATGCCAAACAGTAAAACCAGCTGCAAACCAACCAAAGGACCAGACCCAAAAAGCACCGGTCCAAGGGACCGTCATCAGGCCACGTATCATGACATGCAGTGCAAAGCAAGTCAAGAAATCAGTCAAACAAGGAGATATGGTCTACCTGTGTATGATCCGACCAATAGAAGAAGAAGAAGATGGCAAGAAACTGAAACAACAGAAGAGGAACACAGAAGTGGCAGAAATACTTGAAGAATTCAAAGATGTAATCCCAGCCGAATTACCCAAGGGCCTGCCACCCAGTTGAGATGTGGATCACAAGATCGAGTTGATTCCAGGGTCTTCTCCACCGGCCCGAGCTCCCTATCGCATGAACCACACTGAGCTCATGGAATTGAAGAAGCAACTACATGAACTAGAAGAACAAGGATTCATCCGCCCTAGCAAATCCCCCTTTGGTGCTCCAGTGTTGTTTGTAAAGAAGAAGGATGGGGGACTTAGACTCTATGTGGATTATAGGGCTCTTAACAAAATCACCATAAAGAACAAATACCCTATGCCCCTAGTGGAAGATCTCTTAGATAGACTGCATGGGGCCAAACACTTTAGTCGGATTGACCTTAGATCAGGATACCACCAAATCCGCATAGCCAAAGAAGATATCCCAAAAACAGCCTTCTGCACCCGATATGGTAGTTTTGAGCGGCTAGTATTAGGGTTCGGCCTAAGCAATGGGCCAGGCACATTTTGTGGCCTCATGGATGGAATTTTTAGACCGGAGATAGATATCTTTGTCATTATCTACATAGATGACCTCCTAGTCTACAGCAAGACCTTAGAAGAGCACAAGCAACACTTACGCCAAGTCTTTGAGAAGCTGAGGCAACATCAGTTATACGCCAAGCCGGAAAAATGTGAATTTGCAGTGAAAGAATTGGAGTTCCTAGGCTTTATTGTAGGAGCAGATGGAATCAAAGTGGACCCTAAGAAAGTGGAAGCTGTCCAAAAATGGCATGTACTGAAGACTGTAAGAGAAGTGCGGGAATTCCTAGGCTTCACAGTATTTTGTCGAAGATTCATCAAAGATTACAGCCTCATCACTGCCCCCCTCTCCCACCTCACCAAAGACGACCACTCATTTACTTGGGGAAATGCGCAACAGGAAGCCTTTGAGCAGATGAAGACGTGCATGAGCCAAACTCCCGTCCTAAGGGTACCAAACTTCACCAAACCCTTTGAAATCTCTACAGATGCATCTGACTATGGCATAGGGGGTGTACTGGTCCAAGAGGGGCACCCCATTGCATATGAGTCAAAGAAATTTACGGATGCTGAAACAAGGTGGAGCACACATGAGAAGGAAATGTTGGCAGTCATCCACTGCCTTAGAAAATTGAAGCACTATGTTCAAGACAAGCATACAATAGTCTTCACCGACAACATCTCCCTCAAATACTTCCAATCCCAACCCAAATTATCAGCAAAGCAAGCCCGTTGGCTAGACTTCCTAGCTGAATTTGACCTGGAAATTAAGCACAAACCCGGCTCTACTAACAAAATAGCCGATGCCTTGAGCCGGAAAGCTGACCTGAAAGCTGTCAGTGTGGTCAGCAGCAACTTCATAGAACTGGTCAAAGAGGCACTAGAACAAGATCAAGACATGCACAAGATAATCAAAGATGTGGAAGCAGAGAAGACCCCCCATGGAATGTACACTTTAGAAGAGGGTATTCTATTTTAAAGGAAAAAGATTATATATCCCCAACAATGTGGAATTAAAGAAACTCATCCTACATGAGATACATGACGGCAAGATTGGAGGCCACAAAGGGCAAAGCAAAACCTTGGAGGCCCTTAGGAAGCAGTTCTTTTGGCCGAACATGAAGGAAGAAGTGATAGACTACATCAAAACTTGCCCCACTTGCCAATTGGTCAAAGCACCCAGATCAAGACCAGCCGGACTACTACAACCATTACCAGTACCTAACCGCCCATGGGATGTCATCGGCATGGACTTCATTGTGGAACTACCGGAATCCCATGGGTACATAATCATCTTTGTAGTGGTGGACTATTTTTCCAAACAGGCCCACTTCATCCCGGCCAAACCACCACTGAATGCCAAGGAGGTAGCACGCCTCTTCTTCACACATGTATTCAAATTGCACGGATTACCACTGGCCATTGTATCAGACAGAGATGGAAGATTTATGAGCGACATGTGGAAAGAACTCTTCAAGACTCTGGAAACCCAACTGAGATTCTCATCATCCTTCCACCCGGAGACAGATGGACAGACAGAACGAGTCAACCAAGGCATCGAAGATTACCTCCGCAGCTATGCTAGAGTGGATCAGAAAGATTGGGCCTTGTACCTGGATGGCTTGGAATTTCATTATAATAGCTCCATCCACTCGGCTACAGGGTACACCCCCTTTGAGTTAGCTACAGGAAAAGAAGTCATCACACCACTGGCCTTAGCATCCGGAGCGGCCAAAGCGGAGGATCAAGATGCAGAAGAATTCCTGAAGAAATGGAGAGATCGCAATGCAGCAGCTAAGCAAAGTCTCGAGCAGAGCAAGATAACAATGACAGAGCAAGCAAACAAGAAGAGAAAGGCTGTACTATTTGCCAAAGGAGACATGGTCCTAGTGAGCTCTAAGAATATGTCCCTTCCCAAAAACATGACCCCAAAGTTCAATCACCGCTACTATGGACCCTACCGAATCACTCAAGTGCTGAACGAAGTCACTTACAAACTGGACCTGCCAGACAGTGTTTGTGTTCATAATGCATTTCATGCTCGTCTTCTGCGCAAGTTCTATCCCGACAACCAATGGGGACGGCGCGTACCAATGCTCCATTCCAATGGTCCCTTCGAAGTCGAAGCATTCCTCCGACGCCGGGAACAGAGAGGCTTCCCCGAATACCTCACCAAGTGGCGCGGGCGTCCACTCAAGGAGGCCACTTGGATCTCAGAAGCGGAGGCCCGTGAACGCGAAAAAGATGCATTCGCCCTTTGGCTCGAGGAGAACCCCCCTGTTCCTTCTACCGACCCTTGAGCCGCCTCAACACTCCAACAAATAATGCGGCTCTCAATCATAGACCTCGAATGTGCCTCCACTCCTCAAATGTAATCGAGTCGAGGGTGGACTCACATGGTAGCAATCGTCACAAATAACTCCATCAAAAAGGAAAAAGCCCCAAGGTCTTAGGCGGCAGACACTGGCCAGTCTGATAGTATAGACTGTGTTAAGACCCCGCGGTCCCTTTAGACCGGCAGACACTGACCAGCTTGCTAGGAAAAGCTGCATTAAGACCCCGGATGAGTCAAATAACAAACGCTACCCTTAGATTGCTGAGGTCAGCAATCCAGTAAGCGGGGGTGAGTGTAAGGGCTTTGTAGCTATACCATGCCGTTGCTACCGATTGCACCTATATAGGGAGTAGTAGTGACTCAAAGCCCTGCCTTGTTTCCACTCTACGTGTGATTCCCTATACCCAGTGGTGAACCCTCTTATGTGCGGCGTCACGAGGATGTAGTCCTGGGATGTGTCTATGTTGTCCCGCTTTTGGATTGAATAATACAAGAGTATACCTTGAGCTCATATCGTGTTACCTTTCTGTGCCGTGTTGAGTGCGTAACGAGTGCAGGTTTATTACGGGGGGGGGGGGGGGGGGGGGATGTGTAAGGGCTTTGTAGCTATACCATGCCATTGCTACCGATTGCACCTATATAGGGAGTAGTAGTGACTCAAAGCCCTGCCTTGTTTCCACTCTACGTGTGATTCCCTGTACCCAGTGGTGAACCCTCTTATGTGCGGCATCACGAGGGTGTAGTCCTGGGATGTGTCTATGTTGTCCCGCTTTTTGGATTGAATAATACAAGAGTATACCTTGAGCTCATATCATGTTACCTTTCTGTGCCGTGTTGAGTGCGTAACGAGTGCAGGTTTATCACACTTGGTATCAGAGCAACTCTTGCTCGGAGTGAAGGAGTGCTCACGGAAGCAAGAGGAAAGATCCAGTACCCCGAAGAGATCGAAGTCGTAACGACCCACAGCGCGACGCCCCGCGTTGTGTCGCCCCACGTCGTGATGCCTCCCGACGCGTCGCCCCGGCGTGACGCCCCAACCTCGACATCCCACGGTCTGAAGACGTGACACAGCTTCCCCGCGGCACGACCCACACCACCACAGGCGAAACATGGCTTCCCCGGGTCGACACCACCACCAACCACATGGAGGACGAAAGGGAGAACGTCACCCTCCCAACGCTGGAGAAGAGGAAGAAGAGTAGGGGGCAAGAATGGAGAGTGGCCCAAGAGGAGAAGGTGGCCGGACTAGAAAGACAATTAGATGGTATGTCAGGTATGCTAGAATCAATATGGAGAAACATGCAGATGAAAAAAGAGGAGGAAGAAAGGAGGAAAAAACTAAAAGTAAAGCAGGGCTATAGAGAATGGGTGATTCAACAACAAGAAGAGGAGAAAAGACACCGAATGCAAGAGGAGATGGATAGAACGGGTAGAGTGGAAACAAGGCAGGGCTTTGAGTCACTACTACTCCCTATATAAGTGCAATCGGTAGCAACGGTTAGTGTAAGGGCTTTGTAGCTATACCATGCCATTGCTACCGATCGCATGAACCACACTGAGCTCATGGAATTGAAGAAGCAACTACATGAACTAGAAGAACAAGGATTCATCCGCCCTAGCAAATCCCCCTTTGGTGCCCCAGTGTTGTTTGTAAAGAAGAAGGATGGGGGACTTAGACTCTGTGTAGATTATAGGGCTCTTAACAAAATCACCATAAAAAACAAATACCCTATGCCCCTAGTGGAAGACCTCTTAAATAGACTGCACGGGGCCAAGTACTTCAGTCGGATTGATCTTAGATCAGGATACCACCAAATCCGCATAGCCGAAGAAAATATCCCAAAAGCAGCCTTCCGTACCCGATATGGTAGTTTTAAGTGGTTAGTCTTAGGGTTCGGCCTAAGCAATGGGCCAGGCACATTTTGTGGCCTCATGGATGGAATTTTTAGACCGGAGATAGATATCTTTGTCATTATCTACATAGATGACCTCCTAGTCTACAGCAAGACCTTAAAAGAGCACAAGCAACACTTACGCCGAGTTTTTGAGAAACTGCGGCAGCATCAATTATACGCCAAGCCGGAAAAATGTGAGTTCACAATGAAAGAATTGGAGTTCTTAGGCTTTATTGTAGGAGCAGATGGAATCAAAGTGGACCCTAAGAAAGTGGAAGCTGTCCAAAGATGGCCTGTACTGAAAACTGTAAGAGAAGTGCGGGAGTTCCTCGGCTTCACAGTATTTTGTCGGAGGTTCATCAAAGATTACAGCCTTATCACTGCCCCCCTTTCCCACCTCACCAAAGAAGATCACTCTTTTACATGGGGGAACGCGCAACAGGAAGCCTTTGAGTAGATGAAGAAGTGCATGAGCCAAACTCCCGTCCTAAGGGTACCGAACTTCAACAAACCCTTTGAAATCTCTACAAATGCATCTAACTATGGCATAGGGGGTGTACTGGTCCAAGAGGTCACCCCATTGCGTATGAGTCAAAGAAATTTACCGATGCTGAAACAAGGTGGAGTACACATGAGAAGGAAATGTTGGCAGTCATCCACTGCCTTAGAAAATGAAAGCACTATGTTCAAGACAAGCATACACTAGTCTTCACCGACAATATCTCCCTCAAATACTTCCAATCCCAACCCAAGTTATCAGTAAAGCAAGCCCGCTGGCTAGACTTCCTAGCCGAATTTGACCTGGAGATTAAGCACAAGCCTGGCTCTACTAACAAGATAGCAGATGCCTTGAGCCGGAAAGCTGACCTGAAAGCTATCAGTGTGGTTAGCAGCAACTTCATAGAACTTGTCAAAGAGGCCCTAAAACAAGATCAAGAAATGCACAAAATAATCAAAGATGTGGAAGCAGAGAAGACACCACATGGAATGTACACCTTAGAAGAGGATATTCTATTTTTAGGCAAGAGATTGTATATCCCCAACAATGTGGAATTAAAGAAACTCATCCTGCATGAGATACACGACGGCAAGATTGGAGGCCACAAAGGGCAAAGCAAAACCTTGGAGGCCCTTAGGAAGCAGTTCTTTTGGCCAAACATGAAGGAAGAAGTGATAGACTACATCAAAACTTGCCCCACTTGCCAAATGGTCAAAGCACCAAGTTCAAGACCAACAGGACTACTACAACCATTACCAGTACCTAACCGCCCATGGGATGTCATCAGCATGGACTTCATTGTGGAACTACCGGAGTCCCATGGGTACACAATCATCTTTGTAGTGGTGGACTATTTCTCCAAACACGCCCACTTCATCCCGACCAAACCACCACTGAATGCCAAGGAGGTAGCATGCCTCTTCTTTACACATGTATTCAAACTGCATGGCTTACCACTGGCCATTGTATCAGATAGAGATGGAAGATTCATGAGCGACATGTGGAAGGAACTTTTCAAGTCTCTGGAAACCCAACTGAGATTCTCATCATCCTTCCACCCGGAGACAGATGGACAGACAGAACGAGTCAACCAAGGCATCGAAGATTACGTTCGCAGCTATGCTAGAGTGGACCAAAAAGATTGGGCCTTGTACCTTGATGTCTTGGAGTTCCACTATAATAGCTCCATCCACTCGGCAACGGGGTACACTCTCTTTGAGTTAGCCACAGGAAAAGAAGTCATTACACCACTGGCCTTAGCATCCAGAGCGGCCAAAGCGGAGGATCAAGATGCAGAAGAATTCTTGAAGAAATGGAGAGATCGCAATGCAGCAGCTAAGCAAAGTCTCGAGCAGAGCAAGATAACCATGACAGAGCAAGCAAACAAGAAGAGAAAGGCTGTACTATTCGCCAAAGGAGACATGGTCCTAGTGAGCTCTAAGAATATGTCACTTCCCAAAAACATGACCCCCAAGTTCAATCACCACTACTATGGACCCTACCGAATCACTCAAGTGCTGAACGAAGTCACCTACAAGCTGGACCTGCCAGACAATGTTTGTGTTCATAATGCATTTCATGCTCGTCTTCTGTGCAGGTTCTATCCCGACAACCCAATGGGGATGGCGCGTACCAATGCTCCATTCCAATGGTCCCTTCGAAGTAGAAGCATTCCTCCGACGCCGGGAACAAAGAGGCTTCCCCGAATACCTCACCAAGTGGCACGGGCATCCACTCAAGGAGGCCACTTGGATCTCAGAAGCGGAGGCCCGTGAACGCGGAAAGGATGCCTTCGCCCTTTGGCTCGAGGAGAACCCCCCTGCTCCTTCTACCGACGCTTGAGCCGCCCCAGCACTCCAACAAATAATGCGGTTCTCAATCATAGACCCCAAATGTGCCTCCACTCCTCAAATATAATTGAGTCGAGGGTGGACTCGCATGGTAGCAATCATCACAAATAACTCCATCAAATGAAAAAGCCCCCAACATCTTAGTGCGGCAGACAATGGCCAGTCTGATAGTATAGACTGTGTTAAGACCCCGCGGTCCCCTTAGACCAGCAGACACTGACCAGCTTGCTAGGAAAAGCTGCATTAAGACCCCGGATGAGTCAAATAACAAATGCTACCCTTAGATTGCTGAGGTCAGCAGTCCAGTAAAGCGAGGGTGAGTGTAAGGGCTTTGTAGCTATACCATGCCGTTGCTACCAATTGCACCTATATAGGGAGTAGTAGTGACTCAAAGCCCTGCCTTGTTTCCACTCTACGTGCGATTCCCTATGCCCAGTGGTGAACCCTCTTATGTGCGGCATCACGAGGGTGTAGTCCTGGGATGTGTCTATGTTGTCCCGCTTTTTGGATTGAATAATATAAGAGTATACCTTGAGCTCATATCGTGTTACCTTTCTGTGCCGTGTTGAGTATGTAACAAGTGCAGGTTCACGGGGGGGGGGGGGGGGGGGGGGTGGGGGAGGGGGGGGAAACGCTAGAGGCAATAGTAGTTGCATACTTTTTTGAAAGCAAGATGTTATTGGTAGCCCAAAACCATTATCAAGCACTCATAACCTGCATGTGGCCATGACTCACAACCTGTTCCTCGATCAACATGTTCAATTGACAACCTACGTGTGGTGCCGCTCTAAAGGCCTTGCTAGCCTATTATTCGACTCAATCGTTCATGAAAAAAAAATGTTAACAAATATAATTTTTTAACTAGTCATTCTAGATGGATTTTTTATTCAAATCACGTGTAGCTCTTAGCAAAGAGGAGGTAAAAAATGAACTAAAATAGCTTATGGATCCAAAAGACAAACTCAAAAGTTTTAGAGGGTTTTTCGAATCAAATTACATGTATTTGTCATAAAATGGATCCAAAAAACAATATAGAGAAATCATTTTTCATGGAAGAGCAATATTATCTTTTTGCAACGGTTATGCATGACAAGGAGTTGAATTACAATAAACACAAGGAACCATTCCATACCCATGGTGGAAATGACGATGATACCCCGAAGACATGAAATACATGTGTCACTGAGCTGTATTCTTGCGATATCACCAAACGGTTGGTTTCACCAAAACTGGTTACCTGTAGCAATGGGGTCTTAAGGTAACCTGTGGGGACGGACACCTCCTATGAGCCGACGTCCAAGCTGGGCATGGCACTCCCTCTGCGGGAATCCGTCGGGATGGGGCGTTTTACCGGGTGAGAGTTAGGGGAATCCTTTCTCAAGTCCCAGACTACCTGGGCTCCCATATGGGGGTCTTGGTGCCTATCCTCACTAGCCAAGAGGCTGGTCTCCCCGGAGCTATCAAGCGAAGGGAGGGGAGGAAAGCGGATGCGTCCGCCGAAGCCGGAGGCGAAAGGGTTTGGCCCTGTGATAGCGCATGTACTAACATACCATACTCACTTAGTGAACATGGCATGAAGGTGCACACCCGACTCACAAAACAAAACAAAAAGTTGAATTACAATAAACACAAGGAACCATTCCATACCCATGGAAATCAAACAAGAGTAATGTGAGAGAGGAAGAAAGGGTCAAGCCTTGTGCCTCCAAATCAAACAAGAGATCAAATTTGTGTTGCGGGTGCCAACAACCTAACTTGAGTGCAATCCCGCTCAACAACCCTAAGAATGAAGTAAAATTTGAAATATGCAATAGTTTACATCCAAGTAGTGGTGCTTAGTCATAAAGGGCGTATAACATTGCTTTCTTGCCAATAAACAGGTCAATTAGACCAATTAGAGCTTCTTTAAGCCATGGTTTTAATGAAAGTAAGCAATGGTAAGAGACTCAAAGCCCATGTGGTGAGGGGCCAAGCATCCTTACTGCTATACTTACCCATTACCCATTCTATGTGACTCCCTTGAAGTAGAGGGGATCGAAAAGCATGGTTAGCAATTTTAAAAAAGGAAATTAATGGCTGTAAGACCATTGTCACCTCATTTTTCTCGAGGTATCAAAACTTGGAATGTGCAAATAGGTTATGTGAGAGGCTTCAATATACAAGTCCATATGGGAGGTTTCGATATTTACTATACCCTTAGACCATAAGGGTGTCAAGTTACTTATCATGATATATGAACAACATAAATGAAAAACAAGGGGAGTGTAGATAAATTCAACATGCATGGACAATATTAAAGAAATTTAAGAAATTTACAAATTTATAAAAAAGGAGGAACATGTATAGATCAAGGCATAAAGAGTTGGTTTACTTGTTTTTTAATAAAAGCTAGAGAATAGAATAGTAACAAGCATAGTCATAACCAATGTGCATCATTGCTAGGAAAGGAGCAATAGTGAGTTGTTTCAATCAAATTAAATAAAACAAATAATAAGAAGGTGACATAGCCCTCATAGAATGTTGCTTGCAAGATGTGATCACATGAAGTTGTCTAACTCACCATTTAAACAAAAAGTTAAAACATCCTAAGCATAGTATAACATTCTTGCCTTGTTTTTAACAACTAAAAGAAGAAGAGGGATTGTAGTATCGATACAAACACACTAGAAGGAACTAAGAAAATATGAGAAAGGGAAGGGAAGGGGAATGCCCAAGCAAATGGCATGAAAAGAGACAACGACAAGCAGCCAATCTAGTGTGCCAAAAATGTAGGGGCAATAGCAATAAGTAATGACACTACCATTATCCTTTACAAGGGAAAGCTAGGAAGTTTGCACTATGCTTCATAATTGCAAAGTATGATAGCAAAGCCAACCATAAGAGAAGAAGAATATAGAGACGATAAGCAACAATAGAGCAACTCTTTTTTACATGTCATTGCATAATTGTGAGGCTATGCTTAGTCATTGAGAAGGATTGAGAACGACAAGCTTCACCCATTTTTGAAAATTTTTAAGTAATTTAAGCCTTGTAAGGGGTAAGTGACACAAAAGGTGGGTTCATGCACATTCAAATGTAAGCTCTTACATTTAAATAAATATAATAAGACTAATAATGTAGCAAATTTTGTGTAGCAAGAATTAGGCAATGTGATATTACAATGGTGCAATGACAAAGTTGGTTCTTCTTCAAAAATTACCCCATGTTAACTAGAGCTAAGTGGCTCCTTCTTAGAGTTCTTGAGTCAACAATTGATTTAGTTCAACTTAAGTTCACTTCTTTGCCTCTACTTTATATTTTTATTTTTAATGAAAAGTTGTACAAGAGTCCTTCCTTTTTGGAATTAAAGTGGTTCTAACAACTTATTTTGGAATCAAAAGGGAAATGCTCTCTTACATGCTAGGAAGCACTTATTATTGTTAGAACCAAAATTTTTGGTAAGTCAAGGTTCAAAACCCATTTCTTTAAAATTTAAAAGTTATTTTGCAATTTATTATACTTAAAACTTTGTTATCTATGAACTAAGACAGTCATTAAATTTGTCAAGGTGTATTCAAATTATAGTAGTACCCTCCTTTGAGAGGGTACTTTCCATTACCACCAATGCATGCTAGGTGGTTCTTCTTCACAAAATTACCCTTAGTTAACTTGAGCTAACTTCTTGATGTTTACACATCTTGAATCTCAATTCAACTTATGTTCGCTATTTTGCCTAAACCCTCTTTATTTTTAAAAAAAATATTGAGAGAGTCTTTGATTTTTGGAATTAATGTAGTGTTAGGAGCTCTTTTTGGAAGAAAAAAGGCAAGTTGTATTGCATACTAATGTGCAATCTATGTTCTAAAATTTTGAAAGTTATTTAAAACTATCATTTGATTTAACACTAAACTCTATTTTTCACGAACATTGTTTAAGTCTTACAAGAAGGCAACCCAATGGACATGGTTGTCGTTGAGTCTTATTCAAATGATTGTATTACCCACTTTTGAAATGGTACTCCCCCATTAAACTTTGTTTTTCATGAATATTGCTTAACTCATACAAGGCAACCCAATGGACATGATCGTTGTTGAGTCTTATTCGAATGATTGTATTACCCACTTTTGAGATGGTACTCCCCCATTTCCACAAGTCCATGCCACCCTAGAAGTAGTGCATTTGCTGTAAGCTTTCTCACTTCTCGCGATTTTGATTCTTTTTTCTCACAACTTAAAAGATCAAGGGACATGATGACCTATGCATGGATGGAAAACTTCAACACACATAAGACCATCAACTTGCATGTGTCACAACACTTAATCATTGCATTGCATCATAGTTCTTAGTTAACTTAGCATTTTGTGGTATAAGCCAAACCATCGCCTTTCCTTGGGGGATACTATAAATTTGTTGCAATAGGGCCTTTCTTTTACTTCATGAGCCAAGTGTCTACTAAAGAGGAGTTTTTCAAATGCTTTTCGATTGCATTTCAAGCTCATTACCCATCGGTGCATTACAAGCTTATTGGTAATGCAACAAGATTGTGGAACTAGAACATTTGGATTTTGTAACTTAGTCCAATTGTTTTTTTATTAAACAACTAGATGAAGAAGAGGGAGTGTGGCATCAA